>NC_048538.1:16477269-16732880 GCF_902806685.2 Maniola hyperantus | reverse complement strand
CGACCTCCCGACACCTAAGTTGGCCAACTTAGACATAACTGAACGAATATATATATATATACAAAATTATACCATGGTAAGGGGCGAGCTTTTAGCTCAAGAAAAGAACCTTGTCTTCCACGACAGGCTACCAAACGCTTCGTAGCGAAATAACAGGGAGGTCGGCTGTGCCCCACATAACAATGTTGAAAGGCTGGTGTCCAGCGCAGGGTCCCCCGTGCTAGTAGAGGCTTTGGTCAGTAGAACGATGGCCTTATTGGCAAATACATGTACCAACCGACCCTTCATCCAAGCCAGAACGCATAACCTAGCTGTTTTTTTTCCCTCCTCAGGATTTTCATCCGAGAGAGTTGAATGAGTCAAAATAGTAGATCTCTGAAATAAAATTCATCATCTAACCGCGAAAATCTGGAAGTTTGATTGGCAAGGTCTACATGTCCGTCCGACGAATTGTGCCTGCCATGTACTTGGCCATACCTAAGATAACATATGACTCCGAATACAAATAGTGTCCCAAAGTTTAGCCGATTTACTTGTTTTTGAATTTCCTCATTATAGCCCATCAATCGAAAGAAGCAGAGACGATCACCGTACCATCACAATGTTAAGTGATTACCGCTGTCCATGAACATTTGCAGCACCAGAGGAACCGCCGATGCGTTGCCGGCCTTTTAGGAATCTGTTGGTCCGCTTTTAAAAATCTAAAATTTTAAAAATCTAAATCTACTCGATTGAAGTCGCGGGCATAATATAGAAATATAGAAAAGGATCGTCATAAAATCAAGTTATTAGTCAAAAGTTCGCTTATTACACCGTCGAGTCGAACACTCCGGCTCTTCAGAAACGATAAAAACTCCGGATAATCACGATTATTACTAAAGTTCATCTTTTGTTATATCGCAATCGAAACTTGGGATGAACTCTATATAAAGGTGAGTCCATAATATATACCTGGACTTTCTGAGCTTTCTTATGATGCCAGGCCTCATAAGAAAGGTTAGAGTCACTCAGCGGGCGATGGAGAGAGCTATGCTTGGAGTTTCTCTACGTGATCCAATCAGCAATGAGGAGATCCGTAGGAGAACTAGAGTAACCGACATAGCTCAACGGGTTGTGAAGCTGAAGTGGCAATGGGCAGGGCACATAGTTCGTACAACCGATAGACGTTGGGGTCCCAAGGTGCTGGAATAGCAACCTCGCACCGGAAGACGCAGCGTTGGAAGACCCCCCCACTAGGTGAACGGACAACATCAGATGAGTCGCAGGGAGCCGCTGGATTCAGGCGGCGCAAGACCGTGGCCTGTGGAAGTCCCTACAAGAGACCGATGTCCAGCAGACGTCTATCGGATAATGATGATGATACCTAGACCTACTAATATTATATAGGTATTCGAAAGTGTGTGTTGTTTGTTTATTTATCCTTGACGACCTAACGCAATCAATCGCCTTGATTTTTGGCATAGAGATCTGTTGAAAGAACGCAGAGTAACATAGGCTACTTTTTATCCCGGAAAATCAAAGAGTTCCCGCGGGATTTTTAAAAACCTAAACCCACGCGGACGGCATCATCTAGTAAATAATAATCTCCTTAAAGTAGCTCTATACTTGCATACACTTATTATAACTCTGGTTTTACTTAAAAGGTTTCTGTACCATAACTGAATCAAACTTTTTTGAAATTTTTGCCTGTCTATCTGTCTGTGTATTTTGACGGGACTTTCACAGACAAGTAGAGGATTAACCAAGGATACTTTTTAACTGACTTTCAAAAAAGGAGGAATTGTGTTTTTCTACCTATATGCACCGAAATCTCCGAGATTTCTGAACCAATTTGCGTTTTTTTAATCGATAGAGAAACTTTGCGATATTGTCCACTACAAAATATGTGGATTTCAACTCCTCAATCCTGATGCTGTACGGGACCTGACCTCCTTATAGCAGTTAGTTCTATACTTGCATACAATTATAACTCTGGTTTTACCTAAAAGGCTTTGAAGTAAGGCTCATACTCTAACATGGAAGCACTTAAGAAGTTTGGATCAAACTTTGTGATTAAATAGCTCAAATCGTTAAGCCCTGAGGGCTATCTCACTTATTCCCAGGGTAGATGGGTGTGAAAACTTATTACTTATATTATATCTACAGCCTTTTTGCCCGAGGCACTGGATTTTTAAGGTTCTGTACCTAAAAAGGTAAAAAGGAACCCTTATAGGAAAACTTTGTTGTCTGTCTGTTTGTCAAGAAACCCATAGGATACTTCCCGTTGACCTAGAACCATAAAATTGGGCAGGAAGCTAGGTCTTATAGCAGACATGGGGGAAAAATTTGAAAACCGTTAATTTTTGGTTACATCACAAGAAAAAAATTAAAACGTGTTCATGAACAAATATTGCTATTTTCAACTTTCAAAGTAAGATTACTATACCAAGTGGGGTATCATATGAAAGGACTTGTACATTCTAAAACAATTTTTTATTAATTTCTAGGCATAATAGTTTTTGATTTATCGTGCAAAATGTCGAAAAAATACGACTCTAGTACGGAACCCTCAGTGCGCGAGTCTGACTCGCACTTGGCCGATTTTTAAGAAAATAAATTAAAAGCAGGTGACTAGCCTGCTCACTTTCTCGCTTTTTAAGTCTATATCTTCTTCTTCTTCTTTATAATATAAAGAGTTAAAGTTTGTAAGTTTGTTTGTACGGGAAGCGATTTTAAAAATTCTTTCACCAGTAGAAAGCTACATTATTCCTGAGTGAGATACTAGGCTATATTTTATTTTCAAACGATTAGAGATCCTTACGAAAAAATGTAATAACTTTTGGTGTCTTAGAGCACGAGGAAATATTTTTATAAAGAGCAAAATTCAAAAGCATTTGAATTCCGCACAATCGCAGTCACCCGATTGCTTTGATAGATCTAAATGCAAGTACCACTTTACCTGCAGTGGACGCGGTCACAGAGCAGGCAATTTCAGTAGATCCGAGCTACACTCAATCCGCTAATGTCCCTGTCACTACCTACTCTGTGCCTTTGCCTAGTTGAAACCACTAATTTACATCTAAACTCTTGGAGCTAGTATAACGACAGAGTGAATTGCTAATTTCGTCACCACTCATGAAATCACAAAGTATAAAATTGTAATTCTTTTTCTATAGACTGGTAAATATCACCTATGGTGCTGAAACGTGGACACTAACAAACGGCCTTGTCTACTAACAAAAGTCGCTCAGCGAGCTATGGAGAGGGCTATGTTAGGAGTTTCCTTGAGGGATAAGATCCGAAATGAGGAGATCCGCAGGAGAACCAAGGTCACTGACATAGCCCAAACTATTAGCAAGCTGAAGTGGCAGTGGGCAGGTCATGCCTGTCGTAGAGGCGGAAAGTCCTTGATTGGAGACCGCGTTTAAGCAAGCGTAGTGTGGGACGCCCTCCAGCACGATGGACCGACGATATAAAGAGGCTGGCGGGAAGTGGCTGGATGAGGAAGGCTAAGGACCGGGTGTGGTGGCGCTCTTTAGGGAAGGCCTATGTCCAACAGTGGACGTCCACAGACTGATGATGATGATGATGATGAGACTGGTAAAGGGGCTGGCATGTTTTGAAATGCCGTAAAATCTATGAGAAAGCTTGATACTACGCGACAGGTCAAGATAGCAATCTGGGAGAGAACGCCCCGCACACCCGCACATGGATGACGTTCGGATGTGTGGGATGTCCCCCCGCCTCATCTCGACCTGTACGCTTAGTTTAAGATTTTACGTCTCGCCAACGTTGCTATTATTCGACAGTCGAAACAAAATAACGTCAAAGTAAAATGGACCTAAATAGCCTTGAATTGAAGTCAAATATTCAATGCCACTGATTTTAATTTCGCAATGTTTCCGCTTGAAGCGATAGCTGTAGAAGTGTAGACAAACTTGAGCTTTAAAACAAGGCAGTTAAGAACCAGTTTACTATAACGCGGAAGTGTTTCGACACTCGAATACTATCAACGTTGGTGAGACATACGTACTGTCGCGGACTGTATCTTGGATGCGGCAAAGAACGTCTTATCCCAGAAAGTAAATCCACGCGGACAAGTCAGGGGAAAATATTAGTATGTTTTTATCCGGAACTTGGGCGAAGGTACTTTACTTTATGCATGTTACCTACGGCCAAGTCCTGGATATGAAACTAGAAAATTCCGGAAATAGGTTTTCTGTACATCGCAAAATATATGGTCTTTTGTGGCTATACTCTCGAAGAGCCCGAGCGGCCTCACATTCTTGCAGTAGAATATGACGTCATAGCAACGGTGTATTTAATTGCTTAAAACGCACATGATAGTTTCAAAAAATTAGAAGTGCTTGCCTGGGATTGAACCTCGACCTATCGAATACAAGGCCGACTTCTTAACCACTAGGCTATGATGATGAAGCTGAAAAACGACCTTAAATAGAAGTTCTTGTAAAGGATTCCTTACGGTTCTCGTGTCAAGTAATTTGTGTTATAAGGAAAAGTTGGTGTAACACTGTGATACACAACGCTATTTAAATAATCAGGTTAGTTGAATTACAAAGTTTCCGAGAAGCTTCCGGCACAATATATTAGAAGCAAGATTTCGCCGAGCATATCTGGAAGACTTTATAATTTGTTTTGACACATCATAAGGGGCCGTTATTGCAAAACACACTCGCAATCAGCATAGTTGCAATCACCAGGCGTAAAGTTAGTCCGCCGTGTCTGTTTGAAAGCTCTAATACCCAACTGAGTTTGTTGTGGGCTCTTCTTAGACCTGGGCGCGTTTGAAACCCTCGTAGCTTTAGTTTTAAACTTACGTATTAATTATCACCACTACATCTGCTTCTGTACCCGTAGTACAAGATTTTACGTCTTACCAAACCAAACCAAATTCGAGAGTCGAAATACTTCCGCGTTACAGTAAACTGGATCTTAAATGCCTTGTTTTAAAGCTCAAGTTTGTCTACACTTCTACAGCCAGCGCTGCAAGCGGAACCATTGCGAAATTAAAATCAGTGGCATTGAATATTTGACTTCAATTCAAGGCTGTTTAGGTCCATTTTACTGTAACGCGGAAGTATTTCGACTCTCGAATTTGGTTTGGTTTGGTGAGACGTAAAATCTTGTACTACGGGTACTGGTCACATCCTGTATAATTGCTTAAAACGCGCATAACTCCGAAAAGTAAGAGGTTCGTGGCCGGATCTCCCGAAGAGGCGGATTCTTAACAACAGTCGGATATTCTTTGTTTGTAAGTATAATGCGATGGAGAGAGCTATGCTTGGAGTTTCTCTACGTGATCAAAACAGAAATGAGGAGATCCGTAGGAGAACTAGAGTAACCGACATAGTTAAACGGATTGCGAAGCTGAAATGTCATCGGGCAGGGCACATAGTGCAATAAACTGATAGATGTTGGGGTCCCAAGGTGCTGGAATGGCGACCTCGCACCGGAAGACGCAGTGTTGGAAGACTCCCCACTAGTTGGACGGACGGCATCAGACAAGTAACATTGAGCCGCTGGATTCAGACGGCGCAAGACCGTGGCGTATGGGAGTCCCTACAAGAGACCTATATCCAGCAGTGGACGTCTGTCGGTTGATTATGATGATGATGAAGTATAATGAAAATGAAAATCTTTTTTATTCGTATAAACTTTTACAAGTGCTTACGAATAGTCGGATGCATCTACCACTGGTTCGGAATGCCTTTCCTGCCGAGAAGAACCAGCAAGAAACTCGGCGGTTGCTCCTTTCAAATATTTGATATAGGTACAAAATTATGCCATGTATAAAATAGTATTTGCAGTCTTGTGCGTTGCTGGAACGAGCTGCAGGTCAAATCCACGCTCTTTTATCATTTAGATAATCTTCAATTGTGTAATATGCTTTTTTCAGGAATGTGAAGGAACCCTTACATTCGGGCCCAACGTGTACGCTAGAACTGTTTAAAGGAATTCAACGAGAATGTGCCCTTCCATTAGGACTTACGCAAACACAGTTTAGAAAGTTCCCGCGTCACGTGATTTGTTCTACAAGGAAAAGTTACTCCGATATAACGCTCTTTAAATAAACCGGTTACTTGAGTTTCAAAGTTTGGGAGATACTAGATCTCATTTCATGCAATATTCAAGTAGAGACTATGCAAAAGTCTGTTTGTTTGTCCTTCAATCACGTCTCAACGGAGCAACCGAATGACGTGATATTTTGCATGGATATAGTTGAAGACCAAAGAAAATCAAAGAATTCCCACGGGATTTTTAAAAACCTAAATCCACGCGGGTGAAGCCACGGGCATCATCATCATCATCATGATCAACCCATCGCCGGCTCACTACAGAGCACGGGTCTCCTCTCAGAGTGAGAAGGGTTTTTGCCATAGTCTACCACGCTGGCCATGTACGGATTGGTAGACTTCACACACCTTTGAGAACATTATGGAGAACTCTCAGGCATGCAGGTTTCCTCACGATGTTTTCCTTCACCGTTAAAGCAAGTGATATTTAATTATTTAAAACGCACATAACTCCGAAAAGTTAGAGGTGGGTGCCCGGGATCGAACCCCCGACCTCCGATTAAAAGGCGGACGTCCTAACCACTAGGCTACACACACACACGGCCATCAGCTAGTAATAAATAAAAGACCACCACACTAAGGGTGAGATCTATAGAGCGCACTCTGACTTAGCTTAGACTTAAGACAGAGTTAAAACGAGACAGGGCTATATCTCTCACATAAATCTGTCTCGTTTTAACTCAATCTTAAGTCTGAGCAAAGTGGCGCTTTATAGATCTCACCCTAAGTTTGTATGGACCGAGTGACGTCACACGCCGTTAACTCACGTGAAACGGTGGATTGCACAAGACTGAACCACTTGGAACGATATGCAGAGCTCCATTAGCAAATTGAGTGGCTGTCACGTACAATGCATTTCGGGGGAGTAGTTTGATCAAACCAATCGACGTGACGTATCTGTCACTACCTATTAGTATACATAACATGGCTCGCTAGTCCAGAGTCAATAACATTACTAAATCCTGGCGATAACGAGCTACGGCATAGTGGAATTAGAACTTTATCATGATCAACTCATCGCCGGCTCACTAAAGAGCACGGGTCTCCTCTCAGAGTGAGGAGGGTTTTGGCCATAGTCTACCACGCTCGCCAAGTGCGGATTGGCAGACTTAACACACCTTTGAAAACATTATGGAGAACTCTCAGGCATGCAGGTTTCCTTACGCTGTTTTCCTTCTCCGTTGAATTTAATTATATTTAATTACTTAAAACGCACATAACTCCGAAAAGTTAGAGGTGCGTGCCCGGGATTGAACTCCCGACTTCCAATTAGGAGGCGGCCGTCCTTATCACTAGGCTTTAGAATTAGGTTTCCTTAAAAATCCCGTGGGAACTCTTTGATTTTCCGGGATAAAAAGTAGCCTATGTAAGCCTAAGTATTTCATTAAATTTTAATATAATATTGTGAATATTTAAAAATAAGAACAGGATTTTTAAAATATTTTTTTTGCTTTTTATGGTATACTAGCTTATGCTCGCGACTTCGTCCGCGTGGACTACACAAATTTCAAACCCCTATTTCACCCCCTTAGAGGTTGAATTTTCAAAAATCCTTTCTTAGCGGATGCCTACGTCATAAGAGCTATCTGCATTCCAAATTTCAGCCCGATCCGTCCAGTAGTTTGAGCTGTGCGTTGATAGATCAGTCAGTCAGTCAGTCAGTCACCTTTTCCTTTTATATATATTTAGATTATCAGTAATCATCTGTCTATGTTTTTGCTAGCGTTCTGGTTACACTCGGTATATACCAGAAATATAAAGAAAACTAAGTGTTAGGACTCAGCATTAGGATAGGTACAGCTCATAATCAAAGTAACCTCTCCAGTGTTAGGCCGTGATGCAAATGAGAGGTCTCAACTTGTCAGCAATCCGGGCCAGGCTTCATTATTCAAAGCCAGCTACATAGGAGCCATTAACGGCTCGGGACTCTGTCGCATATATGTATCTAGATATTGCAGCTAAATTGGTACCGAGAAGTCTACAGTATTGGATTTGCGAGAGAAGGTACTAATAGCTAGCTAAAATGCTAACAATGCAACCAGTCAATCAAATAATAAACTAGATAGAAATTAGGTTATTAAAAATCTCGAGGGAACTCTATGATTTCTCGTAATAAACAGAATTTTTTGATCTGATATTTTTACGGAACTTTTTGCCATTTTACGCACTAAATTAAAATCAAACTGATTAAAAATCTCAAATTGGAATAATTTTAAGAGAAACACTTAAATGCACTTTATTTTCCGAAATGCATAAGAATGGAATTTAAAATAAAAACATTGATAAAATAGTTCATCTGTTAGAAAAAATCGTTTTTCTTTCGGGTGCTGAACACCAAAAGCTAATCCATGGCCAAGCCATTTCATACGAGTCTGGCTGCTGACAATTGTTGTGAGTTAGGGTTTAGGCCATAGGACACCATACTGGCCCAGTGCGGATTGGTAGACTTTACACACATTTGAGAACTTTATGGAAAACTCTCAAGCATGCAGGTTTTCTCACGATATTTTCCTACACCGCCATTCTAGGACCTTCCGACCCCAACGTCAATTGGTTTGTTTCTAATGTGCCCTGCCTCTTGCCGATCGGTTGACGATGAGATAATTTTTGACGTTTATAATGTGTGTCATCCCGTCTACTATCTTTTTTTATATATTTAGATTCAAAGTCTTGACTGACTGATTGACTGAATTACTTATAGATCAACGCCATGTAAACCATTGGTCCTAGAGACATGAAATTTCAAGATATTCTTTGTAAAGAGTAGGTATCCACTAAGAAAGGATTTTTTAGAATTCCACCCCTAAGTGGGTTGGACAGGGGATGAAAGTTTGTATGAAAGTCCGTCATTTTTCAAGTTATTTTCATGAACATTGGTATTTGGGTTTTAGGTCACAAATGAAGAAATACGTGTTCCAGGATTTTTGGAAATTCAACCCCCACCTCGATTTTCTAAATTCCACCCGAGCGATGACGGGGCGGGTCAGCTAGTCATTAATAGTTTCTTTAAATAATATTGTATCGATTGGCAATGGATCTCGCTACTCGATAGAGTAGTAACCAGCTCAAAGCCTACGTATTGTGAGCGTCCTCAATGCTCATAAAACGTTGGATCACGCTAATTAGCGGCGGCATCCACAAAGCTGCATAATTCAAAGCGCGTAGAGAGACCATTAGCGGATTGAGTCTCTGTCGCGAACCGAGCGGATGTAGTTCTACTAAAACTATGCCACAATATGCTACTTGTGCTATTGCTAGTTGTGTGAAATGGGTGATAATAATTTTTTTTACAAAAAAATTAAAAACCTACTTCGATACACAAACACTAAAAATTGAAAAAGAATTTAATTTATTACCGAATATATTATGTATGCAAGAGTTAATATAGTTCCATAATAATACTTTTTGGTGCCGGTGCCAATTAGCTTTAGCTGCGCGAATCGTCTAGACTTCATATTTTTATGAGACTCCGCAATGGCACCTCATTGGCACCGACCCCAAAAAATATTATTATGGAACTATATTAACTCTTGTATACATAATATATTCGGTAATAAATTAAATTATTTTTCAATTTTTAGTGTTTGTGTATCGAAGTCGGTTTTTATTTTTTTTGTAAAAAAAATTTATTTCACAATTTTTAGTGGCCCCATGGAATTATGCTATGACTGGTTAAAAATCTACTGTTTACTAAGCTATTACACTGATCGCGAGCAATTTACTCTTATCCGTTGAGGAGTTCCAGTATCTATCTTCGAAGATGTTCATCAGATCTTCACCAAATTTAAATGGGACCAACTTTGAAGTATACCCTTTCAAACCAAAAAAAGAATTTTCAAAATCGGTCCAGGCGTCTTCGAGTAATCGGGGAACATACATAAAAAAAAAAAAAAGATTCCGACGAATTGAGAACCTCCTCCTTTTTTTGAAGTCGGTTAAAAAGAAATACCCGGCTGAGTTTGTTACATATCCCCAACGATAACGTGGTACAAAGTCAAAGTCAAAATAGGTAATAAATTACTCTTTTTGATATTTGTTCAAATCGAACGGACGGGTGGACGGATTGGGCTGAACTTTGGCATGCAGCTAGCTATTATGACGTAGACATCCGCTAAGAAAGGATTTTTGAAAATTCAACCGCGAAGGGGGTAAAATAAAGGTTTGAAATTTGTGTAGTTCACGCGGACGAAGTCGCGGGAATAAGCTAGTCTAAATATATAAAAGGAAAAGGTGACTGACTGACTGACTGATCTATCAACGCACTGCTCAAACTACTGGACGAATCGGGCTGAAATTTGGCATGCAGCTAGCTATTATGACGCAGACATCCGCTAAGAAAGGATTTTTGAAAATTCAACCGCTAAGGGGGTAAAATAAAGGTTTGAAATTTGTGTAGTTCACGCGGACGAACTCGTGGGAACAAGCTAGTCTTCCCATAAAATAAACAATCCAATTATGAACGATTTTTTCCGTTCCAACGATCCTCATTAATGTGACGCTCCATATTCAGACTTGTACGCTTAGTACGATATATTTTTATGTCTCACCAACGTTGATAGTATTCGTGTGTCGAAACACTTCCGCATTATAGTAAACTGGATCTTAACTACCTTGTGATAAAGCTCAAGTTTGTCTACATATCTACAGCCAGCGCTCCTAGTGGAAACGTTGCGAAATTAAAATCAGTGGCATTGAATTTTTGACTTTAATTCAAGGCTCATTAGCTTCATTTTACTTTGACGATATTGTGTTTCGACTCTCGAATTCTAGCAACGTTTGGTGAGACGTAAAATCTTATACTAAGCGTACTGTAATTAAGGATTAAAATTTAATATCACGTCAAAGAGAAAGTGCCGGCTCGCTAATTGCTATTAGGGTGTTCCGCCATTTTGTTTTGCCTTGTTTGAATTGACTACCTTTGATTGTACTTAATGCTAATTTTTGTATTTTTTGCGTTTCAATATTGATAAAGCACTTAGCACTTAAGAAGCTTAGGTACCTACTTATTTTCAAATGCTTTGAAAGATAATATAAATTATAATTATATAGGTACCTATTTAACATTAATATAAAATAGGGTAGCTAACTAGCTAGGTAGGTACCTACACTTTGTTCAATCAAATTATGTATATAATAATATAATTAATATTTGTCGGTTCCTTAGATTGAGGTAAAACTCTGTACAGTAGTTATTGGCACTTGCGTGAAGATTCCTGACAATCATGTCATAAACCCATGTTAGATAACTACTATATCTATGCTGGGCAGGATTTGTAATGTTTCTTTTTTTTGTAAGTAATTTGTTTTAACATCTGCGTGCCTACAATTGATCGTTGATGGTATTATGTCAGAAACTTTAACGCAAGCGCCAATAACAACCGTACAAAGCACCAAACAACAGTACAAACCTCAATCGAAGGAATGGTGCGAGACCTAAAGTAGGTAAGCTAACCCTGATCCCAACCTAGTATTCTTAGGTATTTCTTTTTTAGCGTTTAAACTATCGTGAGTGATTTCCATTATACATAATATACTCGTATCACACAAAAGCTTTACTCACGTGTTAAGTCGACGCTAGCCCGACTTCACGTGAGTATAAAGCTGTTGTGTGATATATATATATTTTTTTTTTTTTTTTTTTTTTTTTATTAACTATCAAATATTGAACATTTTACAAATACTTTTAACACAACAAAAAAACCACTAAGGTTTAGTATGTTGCTTATCATTCCGTCCATTAATCGATTTTGGGTATAGTGCTTCCATAAATAATATATACATTATGTATAGAAGCACTAGCACTAGGGAGCGTTACATGATAATAATTTGTTATATTTAATTTTTCAAAAATGGGAATTGTTAATATTTGTTTTGAAAATATGATTTTAACTTGTGTTTAAAGTTAAATTCGGTTAGTCCTGACCTAAAAGTATTATCTAAACTATTTATTAGGCGAGGGATCATGTACGCGCTGGTGCGCTCACCATATTTATTTTTTGCAGAGATGGTAACTAGTTTTTTTTGAGTTACTTTGCGTGTCTGAATTTTGTTAATAACTTCCTTTTCCTATATGCATAATAGGTTTTTCTTTTTAACAATTATTGTACAAATACCTGTTTTCCTGTTAAAAGAGAAAGGCCCTAGCCCTATTTTGTTTAAAAAAAACTTAGACAGGAAGTACCTAATTATAAGGGCAATAAAAAAAACTGATTCAAAACCTTTCCCTAGTTAAACTTCCTTTAAGAAAATTGCAGTGAAAGCAAACTTTACTCATAACACTGTAAAGAGTATAAAATACGCTGCAAGATAGCTGAACCGACAAGGTTTTATCTTAATTAAAAAGCTCTTTTCTAAGAGGTTACTTACTTCTATAAAATAATATTGTCTAATGCTTGAAAACAACTAGAAGGATTAGCTACAACAGCAATTTTGAAGAGAAAGAGATTTCTTTAATCAGTCTTATTATTGAGGTTAATGAAAATCCTACAAGAACTTTTATATATTTATAAAAGTATCGTATTCTACAGGATTTCGGAGAGTGTGCCCAAGAACTTTTTTATATGGGTCCTCCTTTAGATATCGTATCGCAAGGCAACGTCAAGATTTGCACCCATATGTAGTCTAAATCGCATGGACTCGTACGAAGTGATTCGCCCTCAAACAAAAATAAGCACTTTAATTAATAGCTCAACGATTAGAGGAGCGGACTGAAATTCCGAAACGTTGCCGGTTTAAACCCCACCCGTTGCACTATTGCCGTACCTACCCCTAGCACAAGCTTAACCCTTACTGGAGGGGAAAGGGGATTATTAGTCATCATTGCGCAATATTCTTAAAAAAAATATTCGCAAACAGATTGCTGAATCAAAAAATGATTTTCATACAATACCCTCAATATTTTTGAAACACATATCCAGGGACTCTCTACACCATGAGATAGACAAGAAGAAAACAATTTGTCCCTACTTAAAGGCCTAAATACATGTAGGGGAGGTATCAACCCCAGGGGGGTGCACGCCAGGTAACCTTCCAGTGTGTCTGGGTGCTGCTGGTCCCTTTTGGATGCATCGGGCATCCGAGGGGAAGAGTAGTATTCGGGCCGTTGCACCCCGGTAACATGGCTAATAATCTCTCTTCGGGAATATTGTTAGCCATGGTTAATGACCTGGCAGGGGGAAGGTTTCTCTGCGTGTCCCTAGGGCTGACTAGCAGAGGGCACAGCGGACGAGGCGGAGGATGGGACGCGGACGACGTGCGCGGAGTGTGCAGTTGTCGCCCCGTCCCCGGGTCGGGGGGCACACGCACTTGGTCGGTGTGCCTCGGACGTGCGGTGTGGGGACCTCGTGAGTGAGGTCCCCGGTGGAGGGTCCACCTCGGCGGATGTCGCTGACTGGGTCGCGAGGGTTTGCTTCGGCGTCCAGTCACCAGGCGACGCGCAGAAGCGCCGCTGGGTTTTGTGGGTATTCTGGTCGCCGGCGAGTCCCACATACCTTCCCTCCAGTTGGTTGGCTGGCTGGTTAGCTGGCTGGCTTCCAGGAGGGGGAGATGCGTAAACGCATTTCCCAGCGTTAAAAAAAAGGTATCAACCCCAGAGGATGTATACCCATTGCCAAATTACAGCTTTCTAGTAGATACTGACGCTGGAATTCATAGATGAGGTTATTAATCGCCGTGAATTAATGTCGCGTAAAAAATGTTAGCACTAAGACTCGATGGCCTCATGGTCGCCACGTTTTAATTTTTAACTTATGTAGGCACATAAAGTTCGTCCTCATCTACTCGTAGGTAAATAACATACAGTTTCACAAAGCACCCGCAATCAATAACCGTCTGCTTCTGCATTAATTATCCGTCTCAGGTGCTCCCCACAAAAGGAACTCTGAATAAATACGGCCACCATCAATCCTTTAGGTTCCGTATACTACTAGGTGCTACGAAGTTAGATTTTCTGTTTGTATTGTTATTTGATGTGAATTGATTCGAATAGAATTTTTACCATTTTTTAAGTCTGGCAAATATTTTGTAGAATAGCCTATAGTTTCTATCCTATCCTACAAAAAATTTGCAAAAAAACAACAAATTTTACCGTAAAAATATTTTAATGGCTAGGGCATTTTTTTAAAATCCCGCGGGTTTAAATGTTTTTTTAAAATTTGGTACTGAGATATCTTGCGTCTCGCGGACGGGCTACTACGAATGCCAACGACTTCGTACTCGTGGATTTAGGTTTTTAAAAATCCCGTTAGAACTCTTTGATTTTCCGGGATAAAAGTAGCCCTATGTCCCTCTCTAGGTCTTAAACTATAGCCATGCAAAAAATCACGTCGATCCGTCGCTCCGTTGCGACGTGATTGAAGGACCAACCAAAAAACTAACAAACAAACACACTTTCGCATTTAATATAAATATTAAGATGGGTAGTGATATCCCGTAGTGTGAAATGAGCTTAGCTTTCGAAATCGCAACCAATGTATTGTTCTATTGTATGACTATTGACCAATGAAATATCATTAACTATCTTATCATTATCTTCTAATAAGAAGAAATCTTCTAATATCATTGCTACTGACACTTAACCCTACAACTGCCAGCGCGGTGTAATACACCTGCGCCACCGATGTTCATTACAAAGTTCATCGCTTATCAACTATGTGAAACATGGTATCGACTGCTTCATGACAAAATATGTGTTCATTTAGCGGGGAACTAAGTAAGTAGAGTTAAGGCGGAAGGTTTATTTGGTAGGGGAATAGTTGTTTAACTATTTGTAGTAAATTGTAATGTGCCTTCGGGATAACGAAATGGTAAGTAGATTTTGTGAATACGGCAGAAAATTTATACATCACTAGCTTATGCTCGCGATTTCTTCCACGTGGACTACACAAATTTCGAACCCCTGTTTCAAAAATCCTTTCTTAACGGATGCCTTTGTCAAAATAGCTATCTGCATTCTGCATGCCAAATTTCAGCCCAATCCATCCAGTAGTTTGAGTTGTGCGTTGATAGATCAGTCAGTCAGTCAGAAACCTTTTCCTTTTATATAGGTTTATGTTACACGCATTCCCATGACTTTCCCACTTACACTATTGACACTTAACCCTACAACATTGCTAGTGCGGTGTAATACACCCGCGCCATCGATGTTCATTACAAAGTTCATCGCTTATCAACTATGTGAAACATGGTATCGACTGCTTCATGACAAAATATGTGTTCATTTAGCGGGGAACTAAGTAAGTAGAGTTAAGGCGGAAGGTTTATTTGGTAGGGGAATAGTTGTTTAACTATTTGTAGTAAATTGTAATGTGCCTTCGGGATAACGAGATGGTAAGTAGGTTTTGCGAATACGAGTTATTGATAGAGGACTTATAAATTATAATATAATTAATCCTAATCCACCTCTAACTTTTCGGAGTTATGTGCGTTTTTATGTAATTAAAATATCACTTGCTTTAACGATGAAGGAAAACATCGTGAGGAAACCTGCATGCCTGAGAGTTCTCCATAATGTTCTCAGAGGTGTGTGAAGTCTGCCAATCTACACTTGGCCAGCGTGGTAGACTATGGCCAAAACCCTTCCCACTCTGAGAGGAGACCCCCGTGCTCTGTAGTGAGCCGGCGATGGGTTGATCATGATGATGATGAATCCTAATCCAACTAATATTATGAATGTAAAAGTTTGGATGTTTGTCACTCTGAAATATAATCACACTATACACTAACATTATAATGGCGAATGTTTGTGTGTGTGTGTGTATGTGTATTTCTCTATCACGCAAAAACTACTCGACAGATCGGGCTGAAATTTGGCATGCAAATAGCTATTGACGTATACATCCGCGAAGAAAGGGTTTTTGAAAATTCAACCCTTAAGGGGGTGAAATAGGGGTTTGAAATTTGTGTGTTTTTTGTGTTTTGGGTAAATAAAATAAAACAACTCTACAAGTAGGTAAATGCTACGGATCAAAGCAGCTTAACAAACAAATGTTATGCCTATAGTTTGACCCAGGAGTATTGATTGACACGCCTGACATCGCAAACACCCAGGGCACAAATAGCTGAAGCTTTGCCTGTACGATTGTTCCCGGATAAACAGAGCGTTTTGATGGATTCCAGGATATTCCAATAACTTCACCTGCACCCGACAATGCGTTGTTTACGCGGACGTGTTGATTTAAATCCTGTGTAACGATCACGATTCTTAAGGATATTTCTATTGCGATGTCACATGTCAGTTTACGGCAATCGGCCTGCAGGTTTATCGATATGAGCCTTTGACCGCCCGTTATGTCAGATTCTTTTTTTACGCTTGTGGCGGTTACCACAATAGAATCTAGATGGCGCTGTTCAACAATCGATGACGTAGTCCCGAACAAATGTACCGCCGATAGTAATCGCACTAACGGAGTTTTCTGCAATCTGGACTATATATAGAAGTTTCAAGACATAACCGTCGGCCCAGCTGGCGCTACCGAGCACAACCAACCGCTCGGTGGGAGATCTCCCCTTTGGTACGGTTGAGCCTGCACACCGCTCCCGTACACGCTCATGCATACTGTGGAACCAACTACCTGCGGCGGTGTTGCCACTACATTACAACATGGGACAAATTCCTAAAAGACCGGCAATGCATTGGCAGTTCCTCTGGTGCTGCAAATCACTTACCTAACATCGGGTGACCCGCCTGCTGGTTTGCTCGCTATTTTTTAATTTAAAAAAGCACGTAATATTGGGAGGGGGGGGGGGGGGGTTTAATCTCTGGAACTACTGAATTAGATAGGCTACATTTTATCCTCACAAGGCACCGATTCTAAGCACAACCTAATTTTAGAGTATTCGCACCCTCTTCTTACTATTGTAATATGAAAAGGACAGAAGCAGTTTGGCATTTCTAAATTTAATTTTTAGATGGTAAAACCCGTGATTTTAGCACGCACTCGCGAAAATGTTTAAATTTGTATTGTGCACTAAAATTTAGAATCTTTAAATGTGAAAGTCATGTTCCGTTCCTTTTTTAGTATTAGTAAAAAGAAAAGGATGCAGATACTCTAAATTTAGTTTAGAGAGAGACTAGAGAATCAGGGACAATATACAACAAAGTTTCTAAAGAATGGCTGGTATGTTTTTCTTATATTTTTGTAAGTTTTCTTGGGCAGTAAAATAAGTAAAATAGGAAAATTATGTCATATTCCCACAACATAGAGATAATATAAACATGCCAATTTGTTAAGTCTTCAACGTAGTGACAGTCGTTATTATTATTGAAAAGGGTCCCATATTTGGGTCGCCCCAAATCCTGACTACGGGCTACTTTCATTTTGTTCTCGTTTAATTTCGTTCTGATTTTTTCGAGGTTTCTGGACCGATTTGCAATTTTTTTTAATCGACAGAGGAAGTTTTCGTGGTGGTCCCATAGAAATTTTTGGATCCAACTCCTTAATCCTGATGCTGCAGGGTTACTGCCCATAGATTCAGGAAGTGTTCATATAGTGAATTAATATTGTAGGTAGGTATCAAGTAACGACTTCACGCTAGGACTCCAAGTCCCAACTCCTCAACCCTGAGGATGTAGGGTACAGCATTCCTAAACTATTCAGGAACTGCAGATGATGCAATATCATTTTAGGTACCAAGCATCATTGAATTTCGGATCCCAACACCTCAATTCTGATGCTGCAAGGTACTGAACTCCTAAGCGGTGGGGATTTGAGAATTCATGATGGTGAATTTATATTGACTGACTGACTGATCTATCAACGCAATTTAATCTGAGTTTACCTTTAACAATAGTTAGCGTCATAATTTTTTTTTATTTTATTCCGATACAAGTTAGCTCTTGGCGGCAATCTCACCCGGTGTTAAGTGATGATGCAGTCTAAGATGGAAGCGGGCTAACCTGGAAGGAGTATGACAGTTTTTATTAAGCCCATACACCTTTGGTTTCTACACGGCATCGTATCGGAACGCCAAATCGCTTAGCAGCACGGCTTTGCCGGTAAGGTGGTAACTGGCCACGGCCGAAGCCTCCCACCAGACCAGACCAGAAATTTGGAAATCATAAAATTCAAAACCTCTGCCGGGAATCGTACCCAGGACCTGCCAGTAATAAGACACAGCGCTTACCACTGCGCCAGGGAGTTCGAAAATGATGGTTACAAGGAGATTTCTAGAAGCAAGGCTAGTCACCTCCACGAAGGGCGAGCTTATCTTCGATCAAAGGCACCCTCGTCAGTAAAGGGTTAACACCCCGATCTGTGAGGCCGTTGATTTAATTGTACCGCGCCTTGATTGATTGTCTGAGCTATTGGATCGTCATTTCCAGGTCTTTGTTGGGATTACATTACACACCTCCTTATTGATAGTCTAGCACTCTCTGATGTTTTCTAGAAGTCTATACTTAGGTAGGATCTATGGACTCTCTGGTGACGTAATAGTGATATAAGTCCCGAAAAGTGCTAATGCGCGTGGCCGCCATTTTAGTAACGTCAACACTAGACTGACGTTTCGAGCTGATGGTATCTTTTTAAATATACGTCAAATTACGGCAAAATGACGTCATTTCGATGTTAATGAGACATGGTTCCAGCACAATAGCAACTTGCAGGACTTATACACGGGCTAATACTCTCTGATGTTTTCTAGAAGTCTATGCTTTAGTGGTCTCTATGGTATCTCTGGTGACGCTTGATAATGGTGATACTTATAAATACTTAATTGAAAAGTTAAATAAAAATATATTACATGGTTTAATCTGAGTTTACCTTTAACAATAGTTAGCGTCATTATGGTTGTGTGGCGGTTGCCACAGATGCAACTAGATGGCGCTATTCAATCGATAACATTTCATGACGTAGTCCCGAACAAATGTACCGCCGACAGTACTCGCACTAACGGAGTTTTCTGCAATGATGGCAATGAGGACTATACATAAAAGTTTCCGTCGGTCCAGCTGGCGCTACCGAGCACGACCAACCGCTCGGTGGGAGACCTCCCTTTCATACGGTCGAGCCTGCATCTCGTTGCAAGGACATTTCTAGAAGCAAGGCAAGTCACCTCCCCGAAGGGCAAGCTTATCTTCGACCAAAGGCACCGTCGTCACTGAAGGGTTAGCACCCCAGTCTGTGAGGCCATTGATTTAATTGTACCGCGCCTTGTTTCCTTGTCTGAGCAATTAGATCATCATCCCCAGGTCTCTGTTGGGATTATGTTTTTGTTCTATTCAAAACTATCTCTTTAATTATTTGTTTGAAATTAAACAGGTTTAGATGATGTCATCATGCATCGCCGGCTCACTTCAGAGCACGGGTCTCCTCTCAGAGTTGAAGGGTTTTTGGCCATAGTCTACCACGCTGGCCATGTGCGGATTGGTAGACTTCACACACCTTTGAGAACATTATGGAGAACTCTCAGGCATGCAGGTTTCCTCACGATGTTTTCCTTCACCGTCAAAGCAATTGATATTCAATTACTTAAAACGCACAAAACTCCGAAAAGTTAGAGGTGCCTTGCCCGGGATCGAACCCCCGACCACTAGGCTAACCACTAGGCTATCACAGCTTGGATGATGTAGCCTGATAAAGGAAAAGGATATAGCTCAAACTAATGGACGGATCGGGCTGTTTAGAATCCAGATAGCTAACATAGACATCCGCTACGAAAGGATTTTTGAAAATTCAACCCCTAAGGAAAGCCGGTCAAACCCGTCAAGTGCAAGCCAAAATCACACACAAAAGGTTCCGTACCAGCGTACAAGATATAACACTATGTACTTTCTAATTTTTTTTTATAGCGGCAACAAAGTACACCATGTGAAAATTTCAACTCTCTACCTACTTATTACGGTTAATGAGATACAGCCACTGACAGACGGTCGGATGGATAGACGGACGGACGGACAGATTGCTGAGGCTTAGTAATAAAATCTTAAAAACAACCAGAAACTTTATTTTTAGTAATGATTGTCATCATGGTGCCGAAAGACACAGACAGATTACCTGACAATATAAAAAGAGCGAATTCGAAAACTAACTTTGTACGAACTTTCCGTCGCGCAAAAACGTTCAGGACAAAGTTTTAGGAATTACCTACTAGCCGTCGAAAATTTACGTCCTCTCTGCTTTGAGCATTAATCTTAATCATCACAAAATATCACGTGTTTTTATCGGAATTTTGATTAATTTAAGCATTTTTGTGTGCTGAAATTTTTGAAGACCTTTCTGGCGCAAAAGAGGGATAAGTCTTGCCAGCCTAAGATAACGGCTAATCGGTTATTGTAATAGGGTCTTGGACTTGATCACAGGATTGAACCACTCACTTCGCTCGTAGTTCAACAAAAATAAGAACTTTGCAGCCTTGCATAACAAATAAATATTTTTAATTTACTGATAGGTATTGCTTATTTGCTGGTACTACTATTCCTTCATTAATCATCATTCAAAAAGGATAAGTTAAGGTTTATTTATTTACTAGCTTATGCTTGCGACTTCGTCCGCGTAGACTACACAAATTTCAAACCCCTATTTTACCCCCTTAGGGGTTGAATTTTCAAAAATCATTTCTTAGCTGATGCCCACGTCATAATAGCTATCTGCATGCCAAATTTCAGTCCGATCGGTCCAGTAGTTTGAGCTGTGCGTTCAGCCAGTCAGTCAGTCAGTCACCTTTTCTTTTTATATATTTAAGATTTTATTTTACCTCTAATCAGAAAACAACCAAATCTTCAATACAATATATTTAGGTACAGAAATAAAATTCAATTAAAAAAACACAATTTATGAACAAAAAACCAAATACTTTTACAATTATCAAACTTTTAATGATTGGAACAAAATTTAACACGAAAGACACCAAAAGTAAAAGTCAGAAATAAAGAAAAACATAATTCAAACCAGACCACGTTGAATACAGCACAAAAATCAGTAGCGAAATGAGCCCAGTGCTTGGGCGCGCTCAGCTTTTATAGCTAAGCTCATTAAGAGAGGTGGCGTGACCTAAGAATATTGTTTGAAATCCAAAACGTATCAATATAGCAACATTATCAGTTTTACCAACTTTATGGCTAGAGGTAAAATAACTCTGAACGGACTATAAAATAATAAATTAGCATATCTCTGTAGAAGGAGCCCTCTCAGACCGCGTTAGTTGGTCCCTTCGCAACTATTCGGATAATCAATACATTGTGCCTACTTTCTGAAATATCCAGACCCTCGGGGCCCGAGTCCCGACCCGTCCGATATTATCTTAATAATTGCTTCTGTTGTGATGATTTGAGAACGGTATTATTATTACTGTAATCAAATGATATTTTAATCTAAAATTTATTCCTTTTAACCCATACTAATATTATAAATGCGAAAGTGTGTCTGTCTGTCTGTCTGCTAGCTTTTCACGGCCCAACAGTTTAACCAATTTTGATGAAATTCGGTACAGTAAGCTTACATCCCGAGAAAGGACATAGGCTACTTTTTATACCGGAAAATTAAAGAGTTCCCACGGGATTTGTGAACGGTATTATTATTACTGTAATCAAATGATATTTTAATCTAAATTTTTTTAACCCATACTAATATTATAAATGCGAAAGTGTGTCTGTCTGTCTGCTAGCTTTTCACGGCCCAACAGTTTAACCAATTTTGATGAAATTCGGTACAGAGTATGCTTACATCCCGAGAAAGGACATAGGCTACTTTTTATACCGGAAAATCAAAGAGTTCCCACGGGATTTTTAAAAAATCTAATCCACGCGAACGAAGTCGTAGGCATCATCTATAAATTAAGATAACATTTTATTTAGTATAAGTAGCCAGGAATTTAGGGGGGGGGGGGGGGGGAAAGTAGCAAAGGATAAATATTATATACAAAGTGTAAAATACAATATACAGTACATTACTACATTTATGTTTTCTACACAAAGAATAATAAATCGTTTGCAACATCAAACATATTAACCCCATACAAAGCCACGCAATGACATGACAACCCGATTAAGCTGCGGTTCCACGAGAGATGATCAATGTAAGCTATACGATGCGAGGCCAAGCTTTAACCCACCTTTTTGCCCACCATGGCCTAATAGTACTCATGACCGTAACGTGCTGCTAAACATATCGTACGCAGCCGAAAGTAATGTACATCGACCTTTAGAAGGAGATAGCTTTGAAGAGCACTTTGTCGTTGAGACCGACCAAACGTCAGGTAAGAGTGACAGAGACAACGCGCTCGAAATGCCATTCTAAAGTCCGATGTACATTACTTTCGGCCATGTACTGTACATAGGTCTCTTGTAGGGACTTCCACACGCCACGGCTTTGCGCTACTTGAAACCAGCAGCTCGCTCCAACTCGTTTTATGTCGTCTGTCTACTTAGTGGAGGGGTCTTCCAATGCTGCGCTTGCCGGTGCGAGGTTGCCATTCTAATACTTTGGGACCCCAAAATCCAGTGGTAGCATTAAGCCTCAGTGAAGTTGACGTTTTGTAATTCACCATATTGATTTTTTAGTATATGATTTCAAGTAGAAGGTATCGTTGAAAATGGGGCAGGAACAAGTTGAACAGTTTATCCTCCCCTTTCCTCTAATATTGCTCATGGAGGCTCTTCAGTTGACTTAGCAATTTTTTCCCTTCATTTAGCTGGTATATTTTTTCCTATTTTAGGAGCTTTTAATTTTACTACAACTATTATTAAATACCGGCATTAGAAATTTACACTGAAAATTTAAACTCCACCTATTACGGTTCATGAGATATAGCCCATTGACAGACAAATAGACGCACGGACAGACGGATGGACAGTCGAGGCTTAGTAATAAGGTCCTGTTGGCACCCTTTAGGTACGGAACCCTGAAAATTGAGTGGATCTTTCGGTGTGTTTCACACACATCCCTCGTGAAACGACAGCCTTGAGCACCTTTACAATCCTCTGTACGCAGTTTAATGACACAGAAACACATAAAACTAAAGCTACGCCTGATTCATGTAAATCATCGCGCAACGTACACGCTATTTACGCCTCTAAGTGTATAGCGATAAGGAGTTGGTTAGCGTGACGTGTGCTCAAAGCGCCCACTAATGAATTCTGTGTTGTAAATGCAAAACGCGGAACAACACGGCGTTCTTAAAATTCAGGACGAACGCAATCAACTGTCGACTCACTTTGTGTTGGGCGCGAGCGACGGGCGCGTGCGGTTTCTTTGGCCTTTAGAGAAACACTAGAGAAACACTAGAGAAACAACGAATAAAATAATCAAAGCATAAATCACTACCTCACTACCCATAGATGCAACGAAAGTGAGTTTGTTGTTGGTGTGTCATTCAATCACATGGCAACGGAGGAATGGATAGACATGATTTTTGCATGGGTGTATTTAAAGACGTGGAGAGTGGGAATCCCGTGGGAACTCTTTGATTTTCCGGGATAAAAAGTGCCTGTCACTCTCCAGGTCTTTATCTATATACCCATGCAAATATCACGTCAAACCGTTGCACTGTTGCGACGTGATTGAAGGACAAACCAACAAACCAACATACCAACGAACAAACACACTTTCGCATTTATAATAATGGTACTGATTTTATTCGAATAAACTTTTCAAGTGCTTTCGAATCGTCAAAATAATTAACCATAATAATATATAAGACAGAATATAAAAAATCTGTTAACTCCCGCTAGCGTCTATCCCTTAGCGGATTCTGCCTTGATTGCTGTTTGGACCCCATCAGATGCAGTCCGTAATGTAAACAAGTTTTCCCCTATTGTAACAAAAGCTTCTTTTGTGTAAGAAATAACGGGGTTTATATTTTCTGAAGTAGTTTACTTTTCATTCAGGCAAATGTCCATGTTGCGGACGTGGATTCATATTTTTTAATGTATTCGAAACGTCCGGGCGAGATTAAAAATTCCAGTTCAAAGATCACAATGAATTGAACTTAAAATATTGTTTGAATAGTGAAATAGAAATAGGTTGTGGATTCATAAAAGGCAAGAATAATAATTTATCTGTAAAGTCTTGTTCAATAAAATGTATTGAAGTTCTAGAAATGAAATAAAAAATTACCACATTGTTGCATTTGACTAAAACGAAACAATATTTTATTATTATTGTTTTATCATCTTGTGATTTCTTTTCTGATAAAAATGTATTAAAGTCACATTGAAGTTTAAAATTATGTAAATAAGAACTCTATTTTAAAGTACATAAAGAATTGAAATTAAAATACTGTTTTAATAGCAAAAAAGGTCAACCCATCGGTGGTTGTCACTACAGAGCACGGTCTCCTCTCAGAGTGAGAATGGTTTTGGCCGTAGTCTACCACACTGGCCAAGTGCGGATTCGCAGACTTTACACACCTTTGAGAACATTATGGAGAACTCTCAGGCATGCAGGTTTCCTCACGGTATTTTCCGACCTCCGATTAGGAGGTGGACGTCCTAAACAATAGGCTATCACAGCTATATGTCGACTACTAAACCCTTCTCACTCTAAGAGACCCGTGCTCTGTAGCGAGCCGGCCATGGGTTGATCATGAAATTCTCTGTTTTCACTACGTTGAGAAGTCACACACTAACACCGAGCAAATCATAACCGTTCTATTTTATTGCTTAACAAATAAACCAATAACGTACCGCCATAAACCGTACCTTTACGACCCCCCGTATTCAAATGCAGTACATTGAACGTCTATTTGTGATTATTTATTTACCATTTCAGCTCAACAAGTGGTGGTGGCGTGCGGCACGGCAATGGAACTGCACGCGAGAAGCATGCCTTACCATAATCTGGTACCTAATATGAACTAACTCTGAATAGTTTAAAACAGAGTTGAAATGCTTGGAGTTTCTCTACGTGATCAAATCAGAAATGAGGAGATCCTTAGGAGAACTAGAGTAACCGATTCAAACCTCTATTTCACCCGCTTAGAGGTTGAATTTTCAAAAATCCTTTCTTAGCGGATGTCTATGTCATAATAGCTATCTGCATGCCAAATTTCAGCCCGATCCGTCCAGTAGTTTGAGCTGTGCGTTGATAGATCAGTCAGTCACCTTTATATATTTAGAACCTCCTTAATTTAGTCACCTTTATATTTTTTAGGGTTCCGTACCTCAAAAGGAAAAACGGAACCCTTATAGGATCACTTTGTTGTCTGTCTGTCTGTCTGTCTGTCTGTCTGTCTGTCTGTCTGTCTGTCTGTCTGTCTGTCTGTCCGTCTGTCTGTCAAGAAACCTACAGGGTACTTCCCGTTGACCTAGAATCTTGAAATTTGGCAGGTAGGTAGATCTTATAGCTGACATTTGGGGAAAAATCTGAAAACCGTGAATTTAGGGTTAGATCACACAAAAAAAATTAAATTGTGGTCATGAACTAATAATTAGTATTTTCAACTTTCGAAGTGACTGACTATATCAAGTGGGGTATCATAATATGAAAGGTACATTCTAAAACAGATTTTTATTTATTTTTATGCATCATAGTTTTTGAATTATCGTGCAAAATGTCGAAAAAATACGACTGTAGTACGAAACCTTCATTGCGCGAGCCTGACTCGCACTTGTTTTTTATATATTTCGATAGAAGATGAACCCCAAAAAAATAAAGGTATGATATCACTGTCAATAAAAATTTCATCTAATATTAAACATAACTGAAACCGGTATGTCACGGCTAGTAAGTACGCTTCGGACACTTTGGAAACTGTCCAAGTGTTACACTTAGCGACCAAAATATCTTGAACTTTCCCAATGTTTTATATCAACGCGACGCAGATCCGTGTAAAAGATATCGGTACCCTGCAAAAGATCATCCAAAGATGGTTACGGGGCTTTCGAGATAAAATTAAGTGCGGGAGTAACAGCGTGACATATTGCGAGTTTCCGTCATCGTTAATATGAAAAAGGGGGAAACGGTTTGTTCTATTCATGTTATTTTATGTTTTAGAGAGCTGCGGCTGAATTTGAAAAGAGAATTCGACATGAAAAGGAGCCATTTACTTGAGTATTGAACTCGAGCACAGATATACCAGATATGCAACTAGCGTGGCCCCCTCAGTCCCTCTCGCTCAAGCAGAGGCACTATTACTTGTGAAATGTTATTCCGTCTATTTTACGTTCGCTTCGGCTATTGTAGCCTAGTATACTGCAACCCACCATTGTACAATAACTTCAAAAACAACAAAACAACAAAACAAATCAATTATTTCTTTAAAATACTTGAGTCAACATAAACTTTGTTTGTCAAGATCTCACGTACAATTATACCTTGACAAACAAAAAGTGGCCACGGTGATAAGGACAAAACATAATCATCATTTTGTCACGTTCTAATAAGAGCTTAAATGTATTTAGCTTTCTCGCTCTAACAGTAAAAGTCACAATAGGGCTACTTCTAAAGGTATTTATTCTGAGAACTCGAGTGCACGAGTTTTGATGGTATAGCCAGAGTGAACTAGAGTGAGGGAATTCTCAGTTGATCCTGAATCGACGATATATCGAATACTAGGCTACTGATGATACTCGAGACTTCGTCCGCGTGGATTTAGGTTTTTAAGGGTCCCGTGGGAACTCTTTGATTTTCCGGGATAAAAAGTAGCCTCTGTCCTTCCCCGGGATGCAAGCTATATCTGTACCAAAATCTAAATTGGTTGAACGGATGCACCGTAAAAGGATAGTATGAGTTCATAATTAAGAAAGAAAGAAAGAAAGAAAGAAAGAAAGAAAGAAAAGACGTTAGAATTAGGTAAGCTTTGCTAATTTTATATGATAAGAAAACCTGGGAGTAAGTTACCAAACATCTTTGATAGTTCTAGTAAATATTAGTGACTAGCTTATGCTCGCGACTTCGTCCGCGTGGACTACACAAATTTCAAACCCCTATTTCATTCGTTTATAGGGATTGAATTTTCAAAAATCCTTTCTTAGCGGATGACTACGTCATAATAGCTATGCGCATGCCAAATTTCAGCCCGATCCGTCCAGTAGTTTGAGTTGTGCGTTGATAGATCAGTCAGTCAGTCAGTCAGTCAGTCAGTCACCTTTTCCTTTTACATATTTAGAAGATTTTGTAAAGTGGTGATAATAAAAAAAGAATACCCAGCTTAGTTTGTTGTGGGCTCTTCTCAGACCTGGGCGCGTTTGGAACCCTCGTAGCTTTAGTATTAAGTTTTGTATTGCAAATTCAAGTGTCAAACAGAAAGTGTATACAATAATACTAAATCTGAATAAATGATTTGAGTTTGGGTTAATGATTAAGCTTTGCTAATTTTACATACTCGTGTATTTAATGACACGGTGTGACACAAAAGCGCGGCACAAAGGTGTCGTGTCATTGTCGTGACAAAGGCCCTTCATGTTGGAGCGCAGTTGGCGGGACAAGTAGGTCAAAAGAGGAAATACCTACTTGGCTAATGAAAATTATTTTTAGATCTGATGATTAATTCATAGAAACAAACAGTTAAATTTCATGAATAGTTAGTGCACATATAAAACACTTAAACCTTAACAGTCTTTTTTTATAAAAATGGCAAGCAAACGAGCAAGTGGAGTCACCTGATGGTAAGTGATTACCGCCGCCCATGAACATTTGCAGTACTAGAGGAACCACCCATGCGTTACCGGCCTTTCAAGAATTTGTTGATCCGCCCCTCGAACAATTCAATTCCTTGAAGTCTCCAATGAAAAATTATGCACTGATACTTAGTCAGTTGTTGGATTTTTCTGGTCTGTGAAGAGCCCACAACAAACTCAGCCCTGTTCTAGTACCTACCTATTCTATCTCAGCTGTTGGTCTCGGTTATCATCACAGACTTCAGATAGGTACATAACACGAAATCTTGCTCTTTTTGTCCTATGCAAACAAATCAAGGAGCTCCATTACATTTTTATTCTAAGAAAAGCCCTATCATATTATTATGATTAACGGAAAAGAGGAAACGACCCTAAGTATAGTTACAGAATATACCGATTCTACAGAATCGATAGTTTAATTACAATCGATTAATTTATAAATGATCAATTCTTGCGATCACCGCTACGACCGCCTGCGGTGCTTTCGGAAGTGAATTAAAATTAATTTAAATGAACCGTTTTTAATTAAAACAATGCCATGTGTATGAGCGGTTAGCGTTAATTTTATTTTAAACTGATTTCATTGGTACTGAAAGCTGTTTGTGCATCTATACTAATAAATAAAATTGAAGTGTCTGTCTGTAATATCGAAACAACTACCTCATATTAGGCTCATATGGTTATTTGAACTGTACCATAACTGAATCCAAATAAATATATAACTCAGATTTTACTTACGTTTTTAATATGAAAAGGACAATGACAGGATTTGTATAGATCCGTAACCCATTTTATTATATAAAAGTCGTTTACACATATGCTTTATGCAGCATTTTGTTGCTGTTTCATCACTGATAACTAAACATAGGATTTAACACCTCTAGAACTTGCGGTTTTTCATTAAATCTAATATTAAGTCACATAATGATTCTAGGTTATATGCAATTTACCTATAATATTGTGAAACTAATAAAATCATCCGCAAGTTTAAAATCACAATTTAAAGTTTTAAGATTTCATTTAACATGGCTAATATTCTTTTTTTTTTAAAAAAAAAAAAAAAAAAGATGTCTATTTTATACTAGGCTGATTATCATTAATTTATATTGTGTGTAAATTGGTTGGTCAGGATCTGGCATTCTCCTTTAAAACTTGTGTTAACAAAAAACTTGCAAACTATTACGGTAAGGTTAAAAATTTATTAAAAACTAATATTTTGAGCGTTGGGTTTGAGATATATGATCATCATAAAACTAGTTCACTCTGTTAAAACGATGTGATGATCGTATAATATTTCATTAATTTGAAAATTCCAATGAAACCTGGTATTTGCGCGGAAATATGTTGTATATTGCGTAATATAAATTTATTTATTTAAATAATATTATGGTCAGACTAGCTTTTGCTCGCGACTTCATCCGCGTGGACTACACAAATTTCAAACCCTTATTTCACCCCTTCAGGGATTGAATTTTCACAAATCCTTTCTTAGCGGATGCCTACGTCATAATAGCTATCTGCATGCCGAATTTCAGCCCGATCCATCAAGTAGTTTTAGCTGTGCGTTGATAGATCAGTCAGTCATTCAGTCAGTCAGTCACCTTTTCCTTTTATGTATTTAGAAGATTAAAAATCTACTAAGGCTTTAAAAAACTAATATTTTGAGCGTTGGGTTTGATATGTATGATCACAATAAAACTAGTTCACTCTGTTAAAGCGATAATATTTCATTAATTTGAAAATTCCAATGAAACCTGGAATTTGCGCTGAAATATGTTGTATATATTGCGTAATATAAATTTAATTGTCAAGTTTCAAAGGCGAACTGATTGGGAGCGTAATAAATATTAAAATTGGAATTGCTTAATTGGTTTAGTTATGCCTCGGGTAAACCTCACAAACAAGTGTTTTAAAGGTGAATGAACACAATATTATATCTGCCATAAAATAAATTCATACTTAATAATATTATAAATTTTATTTTTCTCAGTACTTATAATGTTTTAATGAATAATACGATATTATTAAAAGAAGCTATTGAGGTGACGCAGTACGCTCGACCGAAATTGGCAGCGCACGCGGGTAATCTGTTTGCTTTTCACTTGACATTGTATGAGAAAGGTGAGAGGCACGATGATTTTCACCGAAATCAAGCGCGCGAAATGGGTTTAGGAAAAGTATTTTTGAGAAAAAAATACTAAATGTATGTTTGCAAAATAAAGATATTTCAACTAATAAATAAATAAACTATGTCTAATGTTAAATTGTTTTAGATATTTCACACTCCTAATCTTATTTATTTGCGCCTAAAGTTGTAAATTTCGTATGAAAATAGGAATATTTCGAGGCTCGTAACTTTATATCATATCAATATTTTTTTCAATGTTTTATATATCAATAAACCTAGATAATTACGAGATAAATCAATATAATACTTAGTTTTGAGCGTACAATGGAGCCGATTCCCTTGTACACAATCTCTAAACTAAACTAAATTAGCAGGTCTGAATCTAGTGCTACCCTTTTCCGCAAGCAAAATTATGAAAGGGATAGAAGTAGATTTAGACGTGTCCTTTTTGTTTAGTTTAGAGTTTGTGTACAACGGAATTAGCCACAATATCAAATATTGTTGTAATTACCCTCCTACGTTTGTATGGAGAAAGCAAGCGACCATGCTAGAAGACGGCATAACACATTTTTAAACGTCAAAAATTATCTCATTTTCAACCAATCGGCAAGAGGCAGGGCACATTAGAAAAAATAATTGACGATGTCCCTGGCGCAGTGGTAAGTACTGTGGTCTTATTAGTGGGAGGTCACGGATTCAATTCCTGGCAGGGGTTTGGAATTTTATAATTCCTAAATTTCTGGTCTGGTCTGTTGGGATGCTTCAGCCGTGGCAGCAATCAGGGATTTGGCATTCCGGCACGATGCCGTGTAGAAACCAAAGAGGTATGGGTTTAATAAAAACTGCCATATCCCTTCCAGGTTAGCCCGTTCCCATCTTAGACTGCATCATTACTTACCACCAGGTGAGATTGCAGTCAAGGGCTAACTTGTATCTGAACAATAATAAAAAAGTGCAGCGTTGGCAGAGCCCCCACTTGGCAGACATACTACATCAAACGACTCGTAGAAAGCTACTGGATTCAGGGTGCGCAAAACCGTGGTGTGTGGAAGTCACTAAAGAGACCTATATCCAGCAGTGGACGACTATATCCGTTACCTTTTAACGGCTCAGTCACTGAGGTCAGCGAGTCGGTGACTAACCGGATTCTTGACGTTTAGCTAGAGATAGCTTACATTCTAGGAAAGGATTTTTACTACGGATGATCATAAAAATCCCGCAGGATTTTTAGAAAATTATACTCAAGTCAAGCATGAACTAATCCATTTTGACATTATAAATACTAAAGAATATTCTTAAGGTGTCTAAAGCTGGCTGACTGTCTGTCTGTTATTCACGGCTCATCCTTTTAACCGATTTTGACGTAATTCGGAAAGGAATAGCTTCCATCCCGGAGACGGACATAGGCTACTTTTTATCCCGGAAAATTGACGAATAGTATTCCCACGAGATTCTTAAAAATCTGAAAGTTAATTAAAATAAAGTTTTAATTGAAGAGTTAAATAAACCAAATAATTTTATTACGTCAAACTAGTTTTGATCAGCTGTCTACATCGACTTTTTCAAAAGTCTGTAGTCAAAGACTTGACTATTAATTAACATATATAAAAACTTAATTTTTTGCATCGCAAACCTGTTTTTCCTCAGATAAAGACCGTATATTATCCTAGATTTTACCTCATTATCTTAGTACGATATTAATTATACAGAAAATTTTCTAAGCGCCAAGATTTAATATGCCCGCTTCGTCGTAGCGGTAATTGCTACGCAGCTCGTAGACGCTCTACGCCCGTAGAAAAGACCTAGGGTTAATTGTTACAGGCTCGCCTCAGTAGAACTTGTACAAAATTCAATTATAACTTTGTGTTTCTGCAGCAGCGAGGTGAAACAAGTTATTTTTGTAATATTTCTAACACGTTTATTTATTTTTTTAGCTATTTTTAATGATTATCAATTGACTTTTGTAGATTCACTTAAACCTATAAAAGCATGATTTGAATCAACACTTCACTTTTTTCTTTTATTCTCATGTTCAGAAGTATTTAAGTAAGTTTTTAACACGTAAGAAACAAAAACCGTTCAGAATCTCAACGTGAAAAAAGCTTCTTAGGTACTTATAGTTCTGAACTCTAAATAAAAGTTTCTTTATTTTACGTATTCCAAATGAATTCATCGATTAAAAAATTTCGTCATCTTAAATTTTTTTAAATCGTTAGTATAAATAATTGAAATCTATTTAATTTATTTATCCGTCTCGATCATTCTTGATCGCATCTCAGTTGATTTCGCTGGGCAATCCACGTTGACCCAAGTCGGTAACTGGATGGGTGGCCAAATTTGGTCTTTTCGTTTTCTGCTTGGATCCAGAGAGCATGTTTAGCTATCGCATTGCTTTCAGTTACAATCACTAACATTTGATAATAATAAAAATAGGAATCTAAGAGTCGAAATTGTACTCTAAATTTTTAAAGTCGTATGAGAATCTGGGAAACCACCATATTAGTATCTCAAGAAAAGTCCAACCATTATGTGATTAATGAAAAGAGGTCACAGCTCTCAGCAATGAAGAATATGACGCAGGAAAAGAATTGAAAGAAAAAATTCACGTTTTCAATTGAATTCATGAAAAAAGTCGCAAAAGCATACAAAAAGTGGCACTTGTAAAATTTTCATGTTTTATTATAATTTTTACCTGAAATAAAAATAAAATTCTGAATGAAATTTTATAGTAAAAAATTGAAATACAAGGCAAATTCTTTATTAAAAATTGTAGGTGCTTTTTTATTTCTAGCCGCTAACCGTGTTCTGACGGTGCTCTACTTTTTCAGCTTCGCCGTTGATGCATTAAATATAAGAACCCTTGAGAGTTTTAAAAACGGACAAAAACCCGAGAAAAATGGTTTTAACAAAACTTTAAACAGTATTGCTAAGTAACAATTTAATTAAAATTAAAAACTACCAATAAAATCAAAGGGATTAACATATTTAAACTACTTAATTACAATAATATAATTATTGTAATTTTAAAAATAAATCAAATGTTTCAGAATTGATTATGAAATATTTTCCAACAAATGTGGATGATTTCCGCACTGTGATAATAACTTACCAATGATCACTATAAAATCATAAATACAACATGAATCATTGTCACAGTACAATAGTTAATCACCGTATATATCCAATCACTTCACGAGCTACCACCTACCCATCACACATAGGCAACTTTTTGCGGGCTTCAGTCATGTCGCGTGGTAACCATCACCGACCGCGCATAATGCACGTCCGTCGCACTCTGCAACCGGCCGTCAACTGACGCGGGGAGACGTCAAGTTGCCGCGCTTTCCCCCTCCCCTACATTATTTTCTACCCCATTACGTAACTGGAGTTCTATTTTTTTAATAGGTTATTTTTCATCGACAATTTCCTTTTAACCTTATTTAAGTGAGCCTTCGCCTTTTTTAAGATTTTATAGCTGTTATTGATATTTAATTTTTAATAGGACATTTTTTTAGTAGTGCTACTGGAATAATATTTTTTTTTTTGAGTTATTCGATTCATTATTTAGTACCTATCAATAATTATTTAAAAGAATCGAAGGCATATTTTTTTCATAGATTGTCCCTGGGATTCTGGGAAACGGTGGCGCATATAGAAACTGTTTGACGCATGCGCGTCACAGCCCCGCCCTTCCCGGGCAAGCGGTATTTTGAACTTCTACAAGTCTTGAAATGATAAGTACGATATAATTGCTTGGCGCTTCAATGGAAATGCATTTTAAAAAGCTTTTATCATCAAAGATATACAATAAAAATGAGCTAGGTACGAAAATAGATTCAAGTAGGTAGGTACCTACCTATTTTATTGCTGGTAAGTTTTCACTCCACGATACCTGGACTCGAATCAAAAATCCAGTACAAATACAGAGCTTACTGATTGATGTACAGCTTAAATTTTTTGTAGAAGCCAAATAGATTTTTCTTGATAACTAGCTTATGCTCGCGTCTTCGTCCGCGTGGACTACACCTCAGTCAGTCACCTTTTCCTTTTATATTATATTTAGATAAGTACAAACAACAAGTACAACAAACAAACTTTCGTGTTTATAATAAGATAGATAGATAAGCATTTAAGTCTATTAAAAATGCTATAGAGCAAACGGCTTATCCAACAATATTATTATCGGAAATAAAAATACTGATGCAATACAGTGCGAGGAACAAAAATGCGCTGTACATTTCCACGCTGGGAATAGGAAAACGGCTCTTGACAGATGTGGGACGCAACCTGGAATACCCTACCGGCAAAGCCGTGCCGCCAGGCAATTTAGCGTTCCAGTACGATGCCGTGTAGAAACTAAAGAGTATAATCGATCGGCCCGTGATATCACTGGGGGCCATGCCTGAAAATCAGCGCTGCAGTCGACCGGCTGCAGCAATAAGCTGAGGCAGCGCCCCGTTCGGCCAAGATAGACAGTAAGCTAGTTTTAAGAAGTGGGTGCCTGGGTCTTGGGGAACCAGGGAGCACGGACACTGGTCGGCTCCTTGGTTCCCCAGGGACTACGGCACCCTACCTGTTTCTACCTATTTGTAAATTTGGCTGAATAAAAGGTTTTTATTATTATTATTATTATAATGTAAGTATATGGCTTTAATAATAACTGCCGTAACCCTTCGGTTAAGCCGCTTCCATCTTAGAGTACATCATTTACCACCAGATGAGATTACAGTACAGTGAGTATCTGAATAAAAAATAAAAAGAGCTTCAATAGCTCAACCGGTAAAGGAGTGAACTGAAAACCGAAAGGTCGACGGTTCAAACCCCGCTCGATGCACTATTGTCGTACCTACTCCTAGCACAAGCCTGACGCTTAGCTGGAGAGGAAAGGGGAATATTAGTCATTCAACATGGCTAATATTCTTTTTTTTTAAAAAGCCTCAATAGCCCAACGGTTAAAGGAGCAGGCTGAAATCCAAAAGATCAGATGTTCAAACCCCAAACAACACGACTTCTCACAACTTTTAAGAACATTATGAAGAACTCTTAGGCATGCAATTTTCCTCACGATGTTTTCCTTCACCGTTAAAGAAGTGATATTTAATTGCTGAAAACGCGCACAACTCCGGAAAGTTGCAGGTGCGTGCCCGGGATCGAACACCCGACCTCCCGAATAGGAGGCGGACGTCTTAACCACTAGGCTATCACGCCTTCGGCAGTATTTGACATAAGCAGGGCGTATTGCATGTGCTTTTACGTAATTTTAAAAAAAATTAGAGATAGTGAGCAAACGTTCAGGCGGGTCACCTGAAACAAGACGGTTAAGATCCAGTTTACTATAACGCAGAAGTGTTTCGACACTCGAATACTTCAACGTTGGTGAGACCTAAAATCTCATACTAAGCGTACAGGTTACCTAATGTTAAGTGATTACCGCCGCCCATGAACATTTGCAGCACCAGAGGAACCGCCGATGCGTTGCCGGCCTTTTAGGAATTTGTTGGTCCGCCCCTTGAATAACCCCAAATTTCAAATTATTTTGTAGATCTTACCTTTCAGAGAAATTCGTCACATTATTAACTCTGATTTATATAGTAATTAGATAAGGGTAGCTTTAAGTTTTAATGTATTAAAAAAAAAAAAAAAATTACATAAAAAAAAAATTAACTCTTAGCTATAATACGCTTTTGTGATGTATGGGCACTATTTACGAAATAAACGTTTTTCTTTCTTTGTTTGTTTACATCCTTTATTATCTTTCTTCCTAGCTCGCCGCGCTTCTTCAAATTAGCGGGCGAGTACATTTTTCATACAAAACCGGCCAAGTGCGAGCCAGGCTCGCGCAATGAGGGTTCCGTACTACAGTCGTATTTTTCCGACATTTTGCACGATAATTCAAAAACTATGATGCATAAAAATAAATAAAAATCTGTTTTAGAATGTACAGGTGAAGACCTTTCATATGATACCCAACTTGATATAGTCACTCACTTCGAAAGTTTAAAATACTAATTATTAGTTCATGACCACAATTTAATTTTTTTTGTGTGATCTTACCCTAAATTCACGGTTTTCAGATTTTTCCCCAAATGTCAGCTATAAGATCTACCTACCTGCCAAATTTCATGATTCTAGGTCAACGAGAAGTACCCTGTAGGTTTCTTGACAGACAGACAGACAACAAAGTGATCCTATAAGGGTTCCGTTTTTCCTTTAAGGTACGGAACCCTAAAAATACGTAGCTACTCATAATGTACGGCCATCTTTACTGAAGCAAGGATGTACGGCATGAATATTACACGGCATCAAGCCGTTGAATTGATTCATTGCACTCTTCCCGAGCCAATATGGCGCTCGCGAGTTGAGTGGCTTTGTAACTCACTTTATTAATTTGATACCGCCCGCCTTCAGCTTTTATGGGAACTTATATATTTTTTCACCCTGTTTGAGACTTTTCGAGCTTTTTTGTGTGATAATAACAGCTGCTACCCACAATTTTACACGTTTTTCACCCACATTTAGAACAATCAGTGCCCATATTATTATAAATGCGAAAATGTGTTTGTTTGTTAGTTTATTGGTTTTTTTCCTTCAATCACGTCGTAACGGAGCAACGGATGAACGTGGATTTTTTACATGGGTATAGTTAAAGACCTGGAGAGTGACAGGCTACTTTTCATCCCATGAAATCAAAGAGTTCCCACGGAATTCTTATTAACCTAAATCCACGCATACGAAGTTACGGGCACAGGAATCGAACCCGGGACCTCCCACTAATAAGACCACGCCGCTTACCACTGCGCCAGGGAGGTCGTCATCAATATTAGAGATAGAGTAAAGGGAGAAGAGAATATAAAGAGGTAGAGTAGTGTGGAGAGTAGTACAAGATTTTATGTCTCACCAACGTTGATAGTATTCGAGTGTCGAAAACCTTCCGCATTATATTAAACTGGATCTTAATAGCCTTGTTTTAAAGCTCAAGTTTGTCTACACATCTACAGCCAGTGCTCCAAGCGGAAACGTTGCGAAATTAAAATCAGTGGCATTGAATTTTTGACTTCAATTCAAGACTCTTTAGGTCCATTTTACTTTGACGGTAGGTATTGTGTTTCGATTCTCGAATTCTAGCAACGTTTAGTGAGACGTAAAATCTTATACTAAGCGTACTGTACTGTGCCAAAGTTTCACCCGAGGCAATGATACACCGAAAAATAATATTTCTTTACCTTTTCCTCACTATTGTGTTACGTTGCTTTGCAAGGCCCCGAGCCTCCTTTGTCTTGCAGTGGAAGGACGAACAGTCTGTTATTTTTAGGTTATTTTATTCCAAAACTGTTCTTATATTTTTGCTTTCTTATGAACCAAAGTAGTTTACCTACCTATAGTTTGAAATAAAAACTGTTATTTTATCTGGTGGCTTATTGGCTAAAATACCTATATAAAATCATCACACCCCTTTGAGAACATTATGAAGAATTCTCACGCATGCAGGTTTTCTCACGATGTTTTAGCAACTGTCGAGTTTCTTGCTGGTTTTCTCGGTAGGAAAGGCATTCCGAACCAGTGGTAGATGCATCCGACGATTCAAAAGTACTTGTGAAAGTTTACTTGAATAAAAAATATTTTCATTTCATTTCATTTTCATGTTATTTTATAAACATTTAAGCTTTTATAAACGTCGTGTCCCAAAAGCTGATCCACGCGTCTGGTGACCCAAGAGCTGGTGCTTATTTCGCTCAACGGTTGAGCCTTGCCGTTCAGCGAGGTAATAGCGCCAGTGTTTTGGGCACAATGCCTATAAATGACCATTTGGACGGCGTATATTTTTTGTAAATATAAAATTTTTAATGATAAGTTTTTTTTTAGTTTTTTCTGTATGTATATACTATATATTAAAAAAAATACCTTTTATTAAATAAAGATTTTCATGTTTTCCTTCACCACTAAGCAAGAGATATTTAACTGCTAAAAACGCATATAACTCCGTAAAGTTAAATGCTTGCCTGGGAACTCTGGACCCCCTAACTGAGAAGCCGACGTCTTAACGACTAAGCCATCACCGCGTCAGACTGGGTACCTACATAGTATTGTAATCTAATACTTAGCAACCCCGGCTCTTCAGACAATAACCATTCAATATTTCCTATCCCGTCAGGCATCGTGTCGCAGGTATTAATTTATCGTTAATAGCTACCGTCCGACCCCATTGTCCTCATATGAGAGCTGCACATAGTTTCCAGCTGATAGCCTGCTAAGTCATGTCGCCAATGTCCACTGACAATGAAGGCATCACCGACTTTCTATATTACCGACTAACGACGTGGTTCAATCAAAAATGAACCTTTTTTACAAATTTGTGAGTACATTTTCGCTTACATTTAAGAATTTAAGAGTTTTTAATTTTTTTACTCTTGCTCATGAGAGATAATATTCAATTCTATAGGTATGATATTATTTTTTTTCTCTTAATTTGAAGCTTAGTCACTTAGTGACTATGTCGCTTCGTAAGGTAAACAATAAACAAAATCACCAAAATCTTACCCTCTAATCTTAAATTCTAAAATCTATGATATTGTAAAGCAAGAAAAATCTAAAAATATATAAACAAGATAGTACCTATTAGCAATAAGCAATCGAAAAATGTTAATTTCAGTTTATAAAATTATATAGGTAATGAATTTTATAATTCATTTTAAAGATTTCATTTTTTTATCTGTTCTACAAAATATTCTAAACGCACGATTATCAGCTGCCGAAAAGCCGGTGCGAAATAATGAACTTCTCGAAGATCAACTTTAAAGTGCCTTTCAAAGCTTTTGTTGAAGTCACTTCGGGTCCAGTGACAACCTAAACCCACTCGGACAAAGTCGCGGGCATCATTTTGTATTAGATAACTTAGTAGGGCGTCAGTTTTTTTATTGGTAAATAGAACCCTAGACTTAAGGTGACCGCTGTACTATAGAGATTTTATCAATCCGTTCTTCTATATTAACTCCACCTGGAAATTATTTGAAAACGAACTTTATCCAAAGGTGTTAAAGCAGATTTTCGGCTACACCAAGATAATCAGCTGCCGAAAAGCCGGTGCGAAATAATGAACTTCTCGAAGATCAACTTTAAAGTGCCTTTTAAATCTTTTGTTGGAGTCGCTTCGGGTCCAGTGACAACCTTAACCCACTCGGACAAAGTCGCGGGCATCATTTTGTATTAGATAACTACAAAAAACTTAGTAGGGCGTCAGTATTTTTATTGACAAATAGAACCCGGGACTTCAGGTGACCGCTGTACTATAGAGATTTTATCAATCCGTTCTTCTATATTAACTCCACCTGGAGTTTATTTGAAAATTAACTTTATCCAAAGGTGTTAAAGCAGATTTTCGATTACACCGAGATAATCAGCTGCCGAAAACCCGGTGCGAAATAATGAACTTCTCGAAGATCAACTTTAAAGTGCCTTTCAAAGCTTTTGTTGAAGTCGCTTCGGGTCCAGTGACTCACTCCGTTTATTTTGACGGAATGGCGAAAATTACGTTTATTAAATTTTGAATATTGATCCCCTTTAATAAAGATTCTCGAGAGGTTTATTAAATTTTGAAATTACTTTGCCTTTTAGCTTTGTGTATCGGAGTGTATAAAAGTAGAAAAGATACTAAAGTTTGGAAATTAAGTTACTACGTAGAAATGGTCCATCTGTTGTCTTTATTGCCCGTCAGTCATATAAAAACCGGCCAAGTGCGAGTCAGGCTCGCGCATCGAGGGATCCGTACAACAGTCGTATTTTTTTCGACATTTTGCACGATGATTCAAAAACTATTATGCATAAAAATAAATAAAAATCTGTTTTAGAATGCACAGGTAAACCTCTTTCATTTATGATACCCCACTTGATATAGTTATTATTGCTTTGAAAATTTAAAATACTAATTATTAGTTCATGACCACAATTCAATTTTTTTGTGTAATGTAGGTAACCCTAAATTCACGGTTTTCAGATTTTTCCCCTTATGTCTGCTCTAAGACCTGCCAAATTTCATGATTCAACGAGGAGTACCCTGTAGGTTTCTTGACAGACCGACAGACAGACAGACAACAAAATGATCCTATAAAGGTTCCGTTTTTCCTTTTGGGGTACGGAACCCTAAAAACGTCGAAAATTAATTGAAAAGATTGTAATATTTCTTACGTTCTTCATAATGTTCCCAAAGGAGTGTGAAGTAAGCCAATCTGCACTTGTTTAGAGTGGTGGACTGTGGCCTAAACCTTTTTCATTCTGAGAGGAGGCTCGTTCTTTCAATCAATAAATCAGCCTGTTTGCATCCACAGCTGGACATAGGCCTTCAAAAGAGCGCGCCACCAAACACGGTCCTCTGCCTTCCTCATCCACCCACTTCCCACTACCTTCTTAAGGTCGTCAGTCCAGCGGGTTGGAGGTCGTCCCACACTGCGCTTGCCGATACGTGGTTTCCACTCCAGAACACGTCTGCCCCACCGGTCATCGGTTCTGCGACAGACGTGGCCTGCCCACTGCCACTTCAGCTGGCTAATTCGTTGATGATGAGGATAATAAGGATATATTATTTAACTCTTTTCAGCGAACTTAAAAAATTATGAGGTGTTAAAACCAAAAAATTGAAAAATAAAGAAGGAAAATCCCAAGAAACTTAAAAACATAATAGCAAGGTACGAACATTTTTAACGCAATATAACTTTTAGCATTTACGCGGAAGCTTGTATATAAATCATATTTCACATTAAAAAGATGTTGACGTTCAAAATTGCAGCTCAGCATTTTGGGACTATTAAGCCCGAAACACACAAAACGCGGCGACGCGACAGCAGCGCGTCGCTACGGCAGCGGATCTTGCGTGACTCGTAGAAGTTGTAATTCAAGGAACTGTACAAGATATACAGTAGGAGGCCGAAATTAATGTACATCAACCTTCAGAGGCAGATAGCAGATTTGTAGAGCACTGTGTCTGTCGTTGAGACCGACAAAACGTCATATAGGTATGAGTGACAAAGACAATGCTCTACAAAGCCGAAATGTCATTCTAAAGGCCGATGTACGTTACTTTCGGCCGCATACTGTACGTAGGTAAGGATGTCTTAGTCAAAAAGAGGAACTCTGTAATCATGTTAATAATAAACAACGTTTACTATGGGACTACCCCATAAATTTTTAAAAATCGGTCAAGTGCGAGTTGGACTCGCACACGAAGGTGTTCCGTACCATCGTACAAGAAATAACACTTTAATTTTCATGGCAGCCATTTTGAATTTTTTAGTATATTTTCTTGTTGCAATAGAAACACTCATTCTGTAAAAAAAACAAATATCTACCTATCACGGTTCATAAGATACAGCTCGCCAGTGGCGGTCACAAGGTTTGAAGCTAGGGTAGGCATTAGTTATGGCAGGCTAAAAGCTTAAAAAAAATTTTAAACATTTTACACCAAATACCAAAATTTCAGGATTGTAACTCATTTCGTCTAGGAGCTAGAGACCCATGACAGACGGACAGAAAGACAGCAGAGTGACAATAATAAACCCTAAAAAGCGGCCAAGTGCGAGTCAGGCTCGCGCAATGAGGGTTCCGTACTGCAGTCACAATTTTTCGACATTTTGCACGATAATTCAAAAACTATGATGCATAAAAATAAATTAAAATCTGTTTGAGAATGCACAGGTGAAGCCCTTTTATATAATACCCCACTTGATATAGTTATCTTACTTTGATAATTGAAAATACTAATTATTTAGTTTATGACCACAATTTAATTTTTGTGTGATGTAACCACAAATTCACTTTCAGATTTTTCCCCTAATACCAGCTATAAGACCCACCTACCTACCAAATTTCATGATTCTAGGTCAACGGGAAGTACCCTGTAGGTTTCTTGACAGACAGACAGACAACAAAGTGATCCTATAAGGGTTAAGTTTTTCCTTTTAAGGTACGGAACCCTAAAAATTAGGTAGTTAAATTAATAGGTAAATATAGGTACAAGTCCTTAAGTAAACACAATAGTTCATTTAAAAAAATAAAATCAGATTGTTCATTATAAGGAGTAGTTAGTTGCTTAGGGGTCAATATACCCTAAATATTTTGTCTCTGTTTTAGAAAGGCTATACTAATTTATGGAATTCTAAATTATTTGCACTCAATTTGACCTAAATCGGTTGAATGTACATTGAAAATTGAAGTAACAATCAAAACTAGCATTATAACAAAAACAAAGGTTCAGTGAACCTTCCTCGCCAGCCGACAGTCAAAACCTACCTTAAAACAAAAAAACGACTCGGTAAATCTACGTCAGAATATTTTGATTATTGTGGTGTATAGTATATAAAACAAACCCTAAATTGATTATATTTATCACTTACTTACTTACCTAGATTAGAAAAAGTTCTGAACCAGAGATATAAAATAACCTCATTTCCAACGCTTGTTAAATTGATTAGTGAACAATACCAATTTAATCATTCTGTTATCACTAGGTACACTAATAAGATCTCACACACTATTCTTGATAAAAACAACGCGATCAAAACAAACAAACTTTCTTGAAAAGCTCGAGTGCCAAACTGACAACTGACAGCGCGCGCCGCGCAGTGCACACTTCGCCGGAGACGGCGCGAAAATACAAAATCAACAAACAAACTTTATAATTTCTTAGAATTTAAAACGTACTTAAATTTATGTAAAATAAAATAATATCAATAAATTAATAACATTGAAAAAGTAGAGAATCATAATAAATATAGTTTTTATAGCAATAGATAAAATACTCATTCGTTTACATGAACTAGCGAATTTAAATCACGCGCGGTTTTCAAAACAATATGTCTGATACAAATTTCTCTCTTGTGATTGGACAGAAGTACTGCTTATTTGGGCCCGTTAACGACGGGTCATTTGACGCACACATTAACAGATTTCGAGGTGAATTGTGTCACACATATAAACGTTTTCTTGTAAGCCGTAAGCATTTCGGTCCTCAGCTTTTTCGTCCGATGTCGACCGCGCAATCGCAATCGCGACCGCTCGTGATCGTTTTGAACGGGCGTGCGCGAGTTTTTGAAGAAGAGGTGTGTGTAATATTAATATTATTATTTAATTATAATTATTTTATGTATTATTTTTTAAATAATGTTATACTAACAATATTATTTAACATGAATTATGCAAGTATTAATTTTTTTTTGTAAAGTCTTTCATATAAGTTTGAACATGTCTAATGGTAGGGTATGCAGTGCTTTTATGCCTCTATGACCTGCACGCCACTGCAGCTCGCTGACATACAGACGGATAGACGGACGGACAGCAGAGGCCTAGTAGTAGGGTCCCTTTAGCACGCGTTGGGTACGGTAATGTCATTAGTTTGAGATGTTGTCGTCACGCGACGCTCCCGCGTCGTGTTTGTCTCAGCCCCTAGTGGGTGCGGGGTGAGTTAGCGAGGCAGGCGGGAGGGGGGAAAGCGGAAATGGAAGTCGTCGACGGACACCTGGCCTCGACGCGAAATCACATTCGCTTTGTGTGTGCACGGTGTATGTATGTGTGTGTTGTATTAGTTTGGGAGTTCAACCACGTACTGCGCTGAAACGGGATTTTAGTGATTTTGACTAGAAGTTTTTCATGAAAGTTTGATTTTTTCAATCGCTAAATAAATTTTGACATTTTCCAGATTTTCAATGCAAAAACTGTGTTTATACCTCAGTTAAACATTTTGAAAAAATCAGCTCGAAAATAACATTTTCAACACAACATGCAAACTCGTAATTCCAAAAAAAGACACTGCCGATGCCGTTGGTAAAATAGTCAAAAAATATGTCTTAAATGCAAAGAACTACATCAAAATGGGTCCAGTAGCTTCTGTGCAGTTATGGCAGACTAGCTTTAATTTACAAGGTAGATTTAAAAAAAAAAATGCCGTTTACAAACAATTACGAAAATTGCGTAAAGTCTTCAAAAAAACATTCGATATAATATAATCATGGTTAAGTAATAAAGCAACCCGTTAGGCCCCACTGGACACAATGACGTAAAAAGTTGCTCTCGGTAAAAAATATGTGATAACAAAAGTGACTTACACAAGGTTTTGTAAATAAATTAAAAGCTCATATTGTCTTTCGCACAAAGGGCGCAGTTTCACGGGCGATGGGTGCAAGGGGAGGGAAAGGGTAGGGAAGGGTAAATAGTAATAAAAAACCGGCCAAGTGCGAGTCAGGCTCGCGCAACGAGGGTTCCATACCACAGTCGTATTTTTTCAATATTTTGCACTATAATGCATAAAAATAAATAAAAATCTGTTTTAGAATAAAAACCCTTAAAGGTGAGAGTCTCACTTGATATAGTTATCTTATTTCGAAAATTGAATAAACTAATTATTAGTTCATGACCACAATTTGTTTTTTTTGTGTGATGTAACCCTAAATTTACGATTTTCAGATTTTTCCCCAAATGTCTGCTATAAGAACTACCTACCTGCCAAATTTCATGATTCTAGGACAACGGGAAGTACCCTGTAGGTTTCGTGACAGACCGACAGACAACAAAGTGATCCTATAAGGGTTCCGTTTTTCCTTTTGAGGTACGGAACCCTAAAAAGTACAATTAGCGAGGCCTAACGAGGCTGTAGCTCACGCTCGGCTGAGTCCAGAGCAAATATCTTTGCGCCATCTTTCATTATGTGGACGTAATATGTAATTCTGACGTCTCGCCTCACGGTTCTATACTATAAGGTACCTTGACTGTATATCTTCCCCTTCAAAGTGTATTTTTTATTTATTTTAATTAATTCAGGTTACTTAAAAGTTGAAGTGCTTGAAGACACAAGTCTTCGAACAGTGCGTGTTGCCAATGATGACATATGGATCCGAGACATGGTCGCTAACTATGGGCCTCACGAGAAAGCTCAGAGTCACTCAGCGGGCGATGGAAAAAGCTATGCTTGGAGTTTCTCAACGTGATCAAATCAGAAATGAGGAGATCCGTAGGAGAACTAGAGTAACCGACATAGCTTAACGGGTTGCGACGCTGAAGTGGCAATGGGCAGGGCACATAGTTCGTAAAACCGATAGACGTTGGGGTCCCAAGGTGTTGGAATGGCGACCTCGCACCGGAAGATGCAGCGTTGGTAGATCCCACACTAGGTGGACGGACGACATCAAACGAGTCGCAGGGAGTCAGTCGCAGAATTCAGGCGGCGCAAGACCATGGCGTGTCGAAGTCCCTACAAGAGACCTATGTATGTCCAGTAGTGGACGTCTATCGGTTGATGATGATGGTTATGATGACTTAAAACTTCCGTGGGAGCTATTTTATTTTCCGGGATAAAACTAGCTCTTAATATCCGATCCGGGATACAAACTATCTTTGGACCCCCGACAAAAAAGCCGACGTCTTAACCTCTAAGGCTATCCCGCATATTATTATTATTTGAGACTAGCTGATGCCCACGGCTTCACCTGCTTGGATTTAGGTTTTTAAAAATCCCGTGGGAACTTTTGATTTTCCAGGACAAAAAGTAGCCTATCCATAGTAGCCCGGACATGCAAGGATGCAGTACCAAATTTCGTATAAACATGTAAACGCATGATCCTTTAAAAATCCCGTGGGATCACTTGATCCCGAACAGCAACAGGATTGAGGAGCTGGAGTCCAAATTTTTATTGTGATAATATTGTAAAGTTTCTCTATAGATTAAAAAAAATACGCAAATCGGTTCAGAAATCTCGGAGATTTCGGTGTATATAGGTAGAAAAACACAACTCCTCCTTTTTTGAAAGTCGGTTAAAAAAGTAGCCTTTGTTACTCCTTGATTAATCCTCTGCTTTAAAAGAAGGACCTTAAGGTCTATTTTACTCTTGCGTTATTATTACACTAGCTTATGCTCGCGACTTCGTCCGCGTGGACTACACAAATTTCAAACCCCTATTTCACCCCCTTAGGGGTTGAATTTTCAAAAATCCTTTCTTAGCGGATGCCTACGTCATAATAGCTATTTGCATGCAAAATTTCAGCCCGATCCGTCCAGTAGTTTGATTTTTATATATTTTTTATATTTTTTATTATATATTTAGATATTATGTTTCGACGCTCGAATTCTATCAACGTAGGTGAGATGTAAAATCTCATACTAAGAACACAGATTCAACATGGATGGTTCATGTATAGAGTCTCTTCAATACGCGTACCGGTATAAAAATGTTTACGGTACTTTATGCAAAGTGAGTTTTTTGCTGGAAATTGGCTGTAAATCGAGAGTTCGTGGTGGATTTATCGGCAAAATAAAATGTAAACTGGGGTTTATTGATTGACAGTTATTTATATGCCCTAGAGGTCTGTATTGGATTGGCGGATTATTTATCTAACCATTCAATATAGGTCCAATTACCAATTATCGTCCATGTCGTGTTGTATAGTCTTTTTTTAAAGAATAATAATTTGGTTTTCTATATCTAAATATAAAAACCGGTTAAGTGCGAGTCAGACACGCGCACCGAGGGTTCCGTTGTACAGTCGTATTTTTTCGACATTTTGCACGATAAATCAAAAACATTCATCAAAAACAAACAACATAACAAAATTATTCATAAAAATAAATAAAAATCTGTTTTAGAATTCACAGGTGAAACTTTTTCGTATGATACCCCACTTGATATAGTTATTTTACTTTGATAATTGAAAATACTAATAATAATAATTAGTTCATGACCATAATTTAATTCTTTTTGTGTGATGTAACCACAAATTCGTGGTTTTCAGATGTTTCCCCGAATGTCTGCTATAAGACCTACCTACTTGCCAAATTTCATGATTCTAAGTCAACGGGAAGTACCCTGTAGGTTTCTTGACAGACAGACAGATAACAAAGTGATCCTACAAGGGTTCCGTTTTTCCTTTTGAGATACGGAACCCTAAAAAAGGGAAAAAATGCCTAATATGTAAGGCGAAACATTTCTACTGGACAATATGTAATAACATCTCATTGTAAAATGTTTCCGCAAATGAAGAATCTTTGAATCTTTGAATCTATTAGGCTTGTTAGCTTATTACCTATCTATTTTATATTTATCTATCGCAAATTAAAATTTTTCTTTCTGTAACATTTATTTAGTGATTACCCATGTATAAAACCACCTAACGGAATGTGGTTTCCAAAAACAAAGTACAATATTTCCTACACGTTCACAGTGCAAGCACATAAACCACGTCGAGAATAAAACTTTAAAATGGCGGCGAATATTTCCAACCGGATCGTTGCACTCTACGTGATGGTATGCTGTACATATTTGAGAACTGAAAATGCGGGAATTACTACAATTCATTCCTCCCTTGTGCTACTACAAACAGTATGAAATTAATATACCTAGCATACTTAAATGATTATATTATGGTATGGTAATTGCCTATTTTTTTTATTTATTCAGATACAAGTTAGCCCTTGACTGCATTCTCACCTGGTGGTAAGTGACGATGCAGTCTAAGATGGAAGCGGGCTAACCTGGAAGGGGTATGGCAGTTTTTTAATAAACCCATGCCCCTTTGGTTTCTACACGGCATCGTACCGGAACACTAAATCGCTTGGCGGCACGGCTTTGCCGGTAGAGTGGTAACTAGCCACGGCCGAGGCCTCCCACCAGACCAGACCAGAAATTTTAGAAATTGTAAAATTCCAAATCCCTGCCAGGAATCGAACCCAGGACCTCCCACTAATAAGACCACAGCGCTTACCACTGCGCCAGGGAGGTCGTCAGCTTAAGTTATTGTAGCAAGTTAACACTGAGGAGTTTACAACCAGATGAGATCGCAGTCATGGACCAATAAAATGACGTGTTTTTTTTTGTATAGCTGTAGTTTATGGGGCTAGAATTCATTATAAGGAGAGTAGATTAAAAAATTATGATTTATATCCATTTTTTAAATAATTACTTATTAACGTCACGCTGTACGGTTACGGAACCTCAATGCGTAAACGCCAAATATTTTTAATTTTTTAGGGTTCCGTACCTCAAAAGCCTCAATAGCTCAACCGGTAAAGGAGTGGACTGAAAACCGAAAGGTCGACGGTTCAAACTCCGCCCGTTGCACTATTGTCGTACCTACTCCTAGCACAAGCCTGACGCTTAGTTGGAGAGGAAAGGGGAATATTAGTCATTTAACATGGCTAATATTCTTTAAAAAAAAAGGGAAAACGGAACCCTTATAGGATCACTTTGTTGTCTGTCTGTCTGTCTGTCGGTCTGTCAAGAAACCTACAGGGTACTTCCCGTTGACCTAGAATCATGAAATTTGGCAGGTAGGCAGGTCTTATAGCAGACATTCGGGGGAAAATCTGAAAACCGTGAGTTTGTGGTTAAATCACACAAAAAAAATTGTGGTCATGAACTAATAATTAGTATTTTCAATTTTCAAAGTAAGATAACTATATCAAGTGGGGTATCATATGAAAGTTCTTTACCTGTGCATTCTAAAACAGATTTTTTATTCTTTTTATGCATCATAGTTTTTGAATTATCCTTCAAAATGTTGAAAAAATACGACTGTGTTACGGAACGCTCGTTGCGCGAGCCTGACTCGCACTTGGCCGGTTTTTTTACTGCAGTCCAAGACCCTATTAGAAGCTTATGAAACAGCTCAAGTTTCTAGGTTTTTAAATGAATGTTAAAATTGTTGATATTAGAGAGGTTCGAGCTTCATCTTTTATGAGGCCGTAAATCTATTATAGAAGGTTCGCAGTCAGGCACCCTGTGGGGAAATCCAGTGTTTTATTATACTCTACACTAGTAAAATTAACTGCGTCGTTTATGGATGACTGGCTTTCTAGTTCCTCTTGTTAATAATATTCATGTCTTGGGGATTCCGGAGATTTGCTTGAAATAAGCAGTGGTTAGCCTTGTGGTTAAGACATCGGCCTCCTACTCGGAGGATCTAGGGTTCAATCCTGGGCATACACCATTGCATGCATTTCGGATTTATGTACATTTTTAGGGTTCCGTACCTCAAAAGGAAAAACGGAACGTCTGTCTGTCTGGGAAAAATGTGAAAACCGTGAATTTTCAGTATTTTTTAGTATTTTCAATTTTCGAAGTAAGATAACTATATCAAGTGGGGTATCATATGAAAGATCTTTACCTGTGCATTCTAAAACAGATTTTTATTTATTTTTATGCATCATAGTTTTTGAATTATCGTGCAAAATGTCGAAAAAATACGACTGGATTACGGAACCCTCGTTGCGCGAGCCTGACTCGCACTTGGCCGATTTTTAAGCAATTAAGTATACAGGCTGTAACCAGAATGCTAGCAAAAACATAACGTTATTGTTATACTACCTAAACACAATCCAATACCAATAACCATTTGCCTCATTTTGTAGTTTTAGTGATTTAGTATTTTTCAAACCCGCAATGTAAAGCGTGCAAAACTCGAGTCAATGCCTCACCTACGACGCGGCATTGACTCTTTCGTTGACATTACTCTATCTCCGTTAGTGTGCGCTGGCCCTTACCCTCCAACATGTTGTTATTCCGCAGCTATGTCACAACGATTGGATACCAGCAGCATTGGAATACCCATTTAGACATAGTTATACTGAGCTGCCCTTAAGTGATATTGCATTCCATCATATACCGCAAGCATCTGCGCCGGCGGGGTATTGGCTCGAACTATTCGGATCACACTTCATCAGGAATTCCCTTTGGCATTGACTTAAGTCAAAGTTAAAGTCAAATAATTTATTCAAAATTGGTACTTAATAAATTACACTTTTTGATGGTCAGTTGTTGGATTTGTAAGATGATATAGTGGTGATAATTTTTACGCGAACTAAAAACTAAAGCTGCGAGGGTTCCAAACGTGCCCAGTCTGAAAAGAGCCCACAACAAACTCAGCCGGGTATTCTTTTAACTATCAGAACTATCATAAAGCTGCTAAGCAACATATTCCCAAGCTTTCTTATCATTTAAATAATCCTTTAGAAACATTGTAATAGGATTTTTCAATAAGTTTACGTTTTATGAAAACTTTGAACTTGTTGAGAGACATCTCCAATAATTATATGTCTTATGGAAGCTTACTATATGAACAGCGGTGCGTTGCGGCACCGCACCGCTGTGGATTTGTGTATTGGGTGCCACACGGGCACTGCGTTGCCGCTCCTACAAAAAGTATGGCGTTGCAACGCACCACCCCTCCCCGCTTCGTCTCTCTGGTCCCAAGTCGGGTTACACGTGCGGTGCGGCGCCGCACGACGTCGGTCGTAACGCATCGCGTAACATGGTGCAGCAATTTTTATGCACAGCTCAGGCGCCGCACTGCCAACGCATCGTGTGTTTTCACTCTTCACGTAGTTAGATACTTTAATAATGCTTGTGCCGATTCGCTCATTCACTCAGTCACTCACTCATTGATCACCTCTCCTGAACATTTTTGTATGAAAAAAAATTTTTTTCACTGATGGTTTTGTATAGAGAACAAAAATTCATCCGGAGGAAAAATATGGATGATATACTGATGATTGAGGATATCGGAGATGGATGAAGAGCACAGCGAGGGTGTTAAAGATAAGTGTAGGGTGCTCAAACAAAAATCATTCGAAACCTTATCCAATTGGCAGTGACATGAAAAAAAATTCGTCAATGTCAATCTTGGTTAAAAGCAAAAAAGTACTTCTTAGGGCTCCGTACTCGAAGGGTGCCAACGGACCCTATTACTAAGCCTCTGCTGTCCGTCCAACTATCCATCTATCCGTCCGCCTGCCTGTCAGCGGGCTGTATCTCATGAACTGTAATGGGTACTTAGAGAGTTGAAATTTTCACAAAGTGTACAATACGCGACAGAAAGTTATTGTGCATCGGCCTTTAGAATGACATTTCGGCTTTGTAGAGCGTTGTCTCTGTCACTCATACCTATATCACGTTTTGTCGGTCTCAACTCTCAACGACCGAGACAGTACTCTACAAATCTGCTATCTCCTTCTATAGGTCGATGTACATTACTTTCTGCCGCGTACTGTAGGTATTATATCTATGGTACGGAACCCTTTGTGTGAATCCAACTCGCAATTGGCCGGTTATTTTTATTACACAGCCATAAAAAGATATTTCGCTGACGAAGGCTCGGTAAAGGCAAGTAATTATAACCGTAATTATAATATTAATTGATTAATTATTCTACTTGGCATTTAGGTAAAGGTAGCGGTTTGACCTTTATACAATGTGACTAAAATAGCAACACGCGGTCCTTTCCGAGAAATTATTTGGGAATGTCAAAGGTGTATTGAATGATTTTGGAATCAATTCAGTTTGTTTAAATAGTTTATAGTCTAAAATTAGTTTTCCAATATACCTAGTGCTTTATCAGGTACCTTTATTAGTTATATTAAATATACAGAGCTAAATAACTTCAGAACAGATTTTAGATTTCGTTTGTTAAATTTATATTTTAAATTTCTTAAGGTATGTTGTGCCAGATCCTTTTTTTTCACGCAAGGAATCAACTCCATTCGGCGGTGTTCCCTTTAGATTACAACATGGGGTTATTCAAGGGGCGGACCAACAAATTCCTAAAACGCTGGCATGCAACGCATTGGCGGGTCCTCTGTACGCTTAGTATAAGATTTTTCGTCTCACCAACGTTGCTAGAATTCGAGAGTGGAAACACAATAACGTCAAAGTAAAATGGACCTAAAGAGCCTTGAATTGAGGTAAAAAATTCAATGCCACTAGTTTTAAAATCGCAACGTTTCCGCTTGGAGCGCTGGTTGTAGATGTGCAGACAAACTTGAGCTTTAATACAAGGTAGTTAAGATCCAGTTTACTATAACGCGACAGTGTTTCGATACTCGAATACTATCAACGTTGATGAGAAATAAAATCTCGTACTCAGCGTACTGATACTGCAAATGTTCATGGGCGGCGGTAATCACTTGACATCAGGTGACCCGCCCTTTATTTTTAAAAGATGAAAAGGAAAACTCACGCCAAAAACTACTCCAGCATATAAATAGTAGTCATATACATAAACCCTACATACATACACAATTTAGCGCGCCGATGCGCTCGCTGCAATCAACTCGGAGTCGGGAATTTTCTCGACAACCCCCCGAAGGCAGCCGGCTGTGAACTCGCAAACATTTAAACCTTCATTAGGTGTTTGCTTCGCTTATAAAAATTTTCTTCTCCTTGTATGTTATTTCGAGAGAAAATGCTCGGTGTCTTAATGCTGTTTGATCTTACTTTATTTAGGTTTGATCGAATCTGATTTGAAATGACTTCTTGAAGTTATGTGCTACGCGATTTGACGCTTATATTTTTAATCGACTTCCAAAAAACAGGTCAAGTGCGAGTCAACCTCGCACACCGAGGGCTCCGTACTTGGGTATTTTTTCAAAATTTTGCAAGATAAATCAAAAACTGTTAAGTACCTGTTTTAGAATGTACAGGTAAAGCCCCCATAATAATATGATACCCCACTTGGTATAGCTATGTTACTTTGAAAATTTAAAATACTATTTAATTTATTCAATATTATTTATTCAAATTTTAATTTCTCATTTGTGATGTAACCACAAATTTAAACATTTAAACCTTCATTAGGTGTTTGCTTCGCTTATAATAAATTTCTTTCCCTGTATGTTAATTCGAGAGAAAATGCTTTTATTTAGATCTGATCGAATTTGGAATGACTTCTTGAAGTTATGTGTTACTCAATTTGACGCTTATTTTTTTACCGACTTCCAAAAAAGGAGAAGGTTCTCAATCCGGTGTGTTTTAGCGTTCTCTATCGGAAGTGTGCCAACGAGTCCCTATTACTAAGCCTCCGCTGTATGTCTGTCCGTCTGTCTGTCAGTCTGGCTTATCTGATGAGCTGTAATCGGCAGAGTGTTGAAATTTTCACAAAGTATGTATTTGTATTGCCGCTATAAGAACAAATAACAAAAATTTCAAAAAAGCTACCGTGCAAACAAAAAAATTTATGTAAGTACATAGTTTATATCCTGTAAGATAGTACGGAACCCTGCACTCGCACGTAAGACAAAGTCAAAGCATTTTATTCAAAGTAGTTAGGTATATTACGCAATAGGTAGAGATGGCAATCGGGGTATGAGGCGGAGGAACGCTACGCACACCCACACGTCACCCGCACCGGGTTAGCACGGGGGGGGGGGGGGGGGGGTGTGCGGGTGTGCGGGCTTCCTCGAAAGCCATCTCGACTTGTCGCATACTATAGGTATTGTACACTTTTTGATTGTCAATTGTTAAATTTGTTAGATAATCATCTAATGGTAATAATTAATTACGTAAACTTAAAACTAAAGCTACAATAGGGTTCCAAACGCACCCAGGTCTAAGAAGAGAAGCAGCTAGCAAAAGCCGAAAGAGAGATGTATTTATCAACATTTCCCGATGTTCTCTACGGACTAGCATTATCAGTATAATATGCTACGGCTAAATTCCCAATTCGGTCAATTACCAAACATCCCGCGTCTATTAACGTCCGTGTAATTTATTCATCGACATCCATCATCGATTAAGTTTGCCTATTGACCCCGGGGACTATAACATGCGTATATTGGCGTACATTTTGCCCCAAACGGCGCATCTTGCAAGGTGACTGGGGATTATGGGTATTTTCAGTTTTTAATAAATAAATAATAATAAATAAATAAATAATTTATTGTTTCACCAAAATAACAACCAAAATTAGGTTAAGCCACCGATGCCTAAAATAAGTTGTACACTCGTGTTATAGGCATCAGTGCTCTCCCCTTACAGACTAGAAATATTAAAAACAATAAAGGAATGAAAAATATTATACAAAACAAAAACATTTTTGACATTAGGTTACAATAATATGAAGTTTAATATATACCTACATATATACATACTATATGACCTCTCTGGGAAATAACCAAATATAGTACCTATAGTGTATGTCTGTTATATATGTGTGTGTATGTGTGTTAAGAGAGAGGGTGTGTTAGATAAGTTTTAAGTGATCCCTTAAGTGTTTTGTAGTAAATAACTGGATTACTATTAATAGTTTGTAAGTTTTCTAGGTGAACATATAACTTGCTTTATGTGTATCTGGTATATACTTTTATTTTAGTAAATATTCTTATTTATCTAGCCGCTATATATAACAACAATTAATAATAAAAAATTCAAAATGGCGAAACGTTCGTGTAATTTATTCATCGACATCGATCATCGATTAAGTTTGCCTATTTACCCTGGGGTCATGCGTAATGCCGTACATTTTGCCCCAAACGGCGCATCTTGCAAGGTGACCGGGGATTATAGGTTCTTCTTAAGTGATCCCATAAGTGTTTTGTAATAAATAACTGGATTACTATCGACAGTTTGTAGGGCTTCTATAGGTGAATCTATAACTTGTTTATGTGTCTCTCTTGTGTTTACCTTTGTTTCAATTAATAATAGGTACATGCTTATACATATATACTAGATGATGCCCGCGACTTCATCCATGTGGACTTAAGTTTTTTAAAATCCCGTGGGAACTATTTAATTTTCCGGGATAAAAGTAGCCTAAGTTCTTCCCCGGGATGCAAGCTATCTCTGTACCAAATTTTGTTAAAATCGGTTGAACGGATGGGCCGTGAAATGCTAGCAGACAGACAGACAGACAGACACGCATTTATAATATTAGTATGGATGGATATGGATTTCTAAAATTGCTGAAGTATTTTTTACTGTTAATTTCTTGAAATTAACCAAACTGCGATGAAATTTAAATGGATATTCAACTTAAGGTTTAAATGAAAATGCATGTTTTTTTTACACATAACATACATACAAGTTAGCCCTTGACTGCAATCTCACCTGGTGGTAAGTGATGATGCAGTCTAAGATGATAGCGGGCTAACCTGGAAGGGGTATGGCAGTTTTTATTAAACCCATACGCCTTTGGTTTCTACACGGCATCGTACCGGAACGCTAAATCGCTTGGCGGCACGGCTTTGCCGGTAGGGTGGTAACTAGCCACGGCCGAAGCCTCCCACCAGACCAGACCAGAAATTTAGAAATTATAAAATTCCAAACCCCTGCCAGGAATCGAACCCGGGACCTCCCACTACTAAGACCACAGCGCTCACCACTGCGCCAGGGAGGTCGTCAAAATTTATTAGGTAAAGTAGTTTATAACTTGTATGTCGTGAGTAAATATATAAACGAGGATGTTTCAACTCACGTGTATCGGATAACATAGCGTGTGGATGCAGCGCAAGACATGAATCTGAAACAAAAGATATTTTCTTATGAAAAATTTTCTATATCAGTGAAAGAATTTTCAGCATCGGGTCAATAGTTCCGGAGATTACCCCCTACATCCAAACTAACAAATTTTAGATCAGTATAATATTATGTAGTATTTTTTTTTTATTAGGGTTCCGTACCTCAAAAGGAAAAACGGAACCCTTATAGGATCACTTTGTTGTCTGTCTGTCAAGAAACCTACAGGGTACTTCCCGTTGACCTAGAATCATGAAATTTGGCAGGTAGGTAGATCTTATAGCTGACATTTGGGGAAAAATCTGAAAACCGTGAATTTAGGGTTAGATCACACAAAAAAAAAATTGTGGTCATGAACTAATAATTAGTATTTTCAACTTTCGAAGTGAGTGTATATATCAAGTGAGTGTATATATCAATTGAATTATCGAGCAAAATGTCGAAAAAATACGACTATAGTACGGAACCCTCATTGCGCGAGCCTGACTCGCACTTGGCCGGTTTTCTTATACATTTAATAGATATCAGTATGTAGGATATATTTATTTATTTTATTCCGACACAATTTGTTAGCCCATGATGTGGTAGCCGATCTGTGGTTCGTAATGATGCAGTCTTTTTTTTTTTTTTTTTTTTTTATACAGAAGGGGAAAATCCTCATGGACACCCGAAGGTAGAGCCGGACTCTTACCGGCTAAAAACCCCTTCTGTCACCCTGTTTGCCGTGTGCCCGCCTTTCAGCCTAAACACAGTAACATTATTGTCTATAATATAATTCCTATTTAACTTGTTCTTCTCTTCGCCTTTCTTCTTCCTCTTTAGAGCTTATTATTTTTTCCATAAAGCTTGCAACAAGCATCCATGTGTCTTCATGTTGTAACATTTTGTTCACTAAATTTTTGACACATATATCACCTATTTTCGAGATAAGTTCCTTCCTCTCTTTGACCCACTTTACGCAGTAAAATACTGTGTGTTCTGCATTGTCAATTTCGTCGCAGTACATGCACGTGGGAACCTGTCGCTTTCCGATGCCTGCAAGAAAAATCCATAAATACTCCGTCTCCTGAAAAGCATTGCGTCAGACGGTAGGTCATGCGGCCATGCTTTCTTCTGGTCCACTTTTCCAGGTTGGGAATGAGCTGATATGTCCATCGGCCCTTCGTTGATTTGTTCCACTCATCTTGCCATCTCGCGATCGTTAGGTCCTCAGCGAGTCCTGTCATTCCGGGGTTCTTTCTATTTCTTTTTTCCTTTCTTTCTAGCGCGAGTAGGTGCATGGGCGTTAAGTTTGCTAATACCAGCACTGCATCCGTGGATACGGTTTTGTAGGCAGAGCAGACCCGCATTGCCAACATACGTTGGGCTTTGAGGACTCGTTTTTTATGTACAGTAAAACTCATTGCAGGTTCCCAGACAGGTGCAGCATACAGAACTATAGACTGAGTAGCCATAGCAAGCGTTCTTCTCTTCTTATCGCTTGGGCCCTTTGTGTTGAGGAGTAACTTACACAGGGCTCCTGCGGTCCTAGAAGCTTTATCACAGACTGTTTTTATATGGGGGCCGTAATTTAGTTGTGAGTCTAGCTTGACTCCTAGATAAGTTACACTAGTTGATGGGGCTACCATAATTCCACCACAGTCAAAGTATATGCGGTGAGCATTTTTCTTTCTGTGAAATATGACTGCCTCAGTTTTCTCTGGTGCAATTTCAAGTTTGTTCTGCCGCATCCATAGGACTACAGCATGCAACGTCTCATTTGCCTTGACCATCATCTCGTGAGCGTCTGATGCAGTTACCGAGATCGCTAAATCGTCCGCGTAGCAAACCAGCTTGACTCCTTCGGGCGCTTCAATGTCCATCACATCGTCGTATAGGACGTTCCACAAGGTGGGCCCTAATACCGAACCTTGTGGAACCCCACCAGTCACCTCTACCCTAACGTTGCGTTCTAGTTGAATGTACCGGTTCGTCAAATAATCTATGATTACATTGAGTACGTACTCATTGATGTTGCGAGATTTTAGCTTCTTTATAATAATAGACCAAGTAGCTGTGTTAAAAGCATTCCGAACGTCAACCAGAATCAGGGAGTTCCATTTGTTATCTGCTTTGGCTTTTTTTGCTGCGAGGACTACCTCATCAATAGCATCAATAGTTGTTCTCCCGGGTATGAAACCGTGCTGGTTTTTATTTAGCTCTCCACTTTTCTCTAATTCCTGTGTCAGCCGGGTATTTAACAGGCTTTCGTAGGTTTTAGCAATGACATTTATTAAACATATGGGCCTGTACTTTGTTTGCTCGTTATGGGATTTTTTGGGCTTATCTATCAGAACAAGCTTTGCAACTTTCCAATTATCGGGGAAACTTCCTTGTTTCATTAATTCGTTAAACATGCCTGTGAAGTAATCCACATTATTGCATATTGCAGCCTTCACAACTTCCGGAGGTATCATATCTGGGCCGGGCGCCTTTTTTTCTTTAATTTTCTTGGCACTGTCCTTTGTTTCTTCCAACGTAAAAGCAATATTTTCGAAATTAATGTCATCGGTCATTTCTTTACATAAAACATCTGAATTCGCTGAGGTTATGAACAAGCTCTTAAATATATTTTGTTTTTGCTCTAGCGGTAATGATGCAGTCTAAGATAGAAGCAGGCTAACTCGGAAGGGGCATAGTCTTGACCGTTTCTAATCGGCATCGTACTGGAACGCTAAATCACTTGGCGGCACGCCTTTCCCGGTTAGGTGATAACAAACGTAGTGATTATACACTCTTTGGTGGTAACTAGCTACGGCATAGTACCACTACACTTTAGTAGTAGAATCTAGAATTGATATTATTATCAATGTAATGCAAAGACTAACTCGTTCAAATGGAAGGCGCCGTGAGTTGCAAGTCTCGGCATAATCCTAGGCTTACGCTAATGACTACAGCTAGTCTGTAGGGCTTAGTCTAGATCATACAATTGATCGAATTGGTACACGCTTTCATCACCTGGTAAGACTGGTAAATACTGAGCAAAGTCAGTCTGCCGTGTCTGCCTGTGTGAAAGCGCTTAAGCCTTATTAGTTTGGATTAGTATTTTATTCGAGTAGCGAGTAATTTAGTAACTAAATGTGTCTAAACACCAAAAATTTAGTCGAGTCGAATAAAATGGATCACATTTTATTCTATTTTTCTGGCGGTTGGTTCACCGGCTAAACAAGTCTGACCCTTTCGTTCACCGGCTAAACAAGTCTGACCCTTTCGTTCTAGTCGAATAGCGAGTAGGTACTAAACTACTCTATCTACTCGACATTAGTCGAATATCGAGTATTATAGCGACTAAATTACTGCTACTCGACTAAAATACTAAAGTACCTAGTCCAAACTAGCCTAGCTTTTATTTACTTACCATTATTTACTAATTACTTTATTAGCCACTACTTGATACGTGCGATATAGGTATTTTTAAAAACTCGTGGGATCTCTTTGTTTTTGTGGGACCAAAAAAAGCTTATATCCTTCTCTGGATTGCAAGTTAGTTCTGTACCGAATTTCGTAAAATTCGGTTAAACGGATATGCTATGAAAATTTATCAAACAGATACACTTTTGCATTTATTTATACTTTTAGTATGGACTAGCTTATGCTCGCGACTTCGTCCGCGTTGACTACACGAATTTCAAACCCCTATTTCACCCCCTTAGGGGTTGAATTTTCAAAAATCCTTTCTTAGTGGATGCCTATATCATCATAGCTATCGGTATGCCAAATTTCAGCCAGATCCGTCCAGTAGTTTAAGCTGTGCGTTGATAGATCAGTCAGTCAGTCAGTCAGTCAGTCAGTCACCTTTTCCTTTTATATATTTAGATAAGCTGGAAAGAGTTCACATTACTTTTTAAGTTGACCCAAACAAATATGAACTGGTTACAACATCTAAGGAGATAGGCAATACACAAGATGGCTGCCCCTCATACCATACGCCCACAGTACTGAGACCCAAACGTAATTCCGAAAGGCAGTTCATTTGATAGCTTTATGGTTTGTCGAATTTGTTTATGAAGTCCCGAAATTACAAATTCCACGCTACACGGACCAATCGATCTTCCCGCTGGAAGGCGACCCTTGGCAAGGCAAATACTTTGTCCACATTATAAATTCGCGAGCGTCACCTATTTGATACAGAGATAGCTTGCATCACAGAAATAGATATATGCTACTTTCTATCCCAGAAAATCAAAGAGTATAGGTACTTAGGAGATTTGCAAAACTTATACCCAAGCAAGTAAAGTCGCGGGAATGATCTAGTATAAATATAAGATGAAAAGAATTCTAACATTAATTTTCCAAGTTGATTAAAAAAAAAATGAGTTGTATAAAATATCTCTCAACAGCTATACTATTCGAAACTAGTCGGGCTAACGTCGACTAAATACGTGAATAAAAAAAATAAAAAAAAATAAAAAAATATTCGTATAAACTTTTACAAGTACTTACGAATGGCCGGATGCATCTACCACTGGTTCGGAATGCCTTTCCTACCGAGAAGAACCAGCAAGAAACTCGGTGAGTAAGTATATACTGTTTATGTAGCTGAGATATTTTATATAATGAAAATCACTCACGATAGTTTAAACGCTAAAATATGAGTTGGTTAAAACGTCCAAGCAGATAGTAAATAATAATAATACACAAGATGGGACGGACCTCATACCATACGCCCACAGTACTGCGACCCGAAACGTAATTCCGAAAGGCAGTTCATTTGATAGCTTTATGGTTTGTCGAATTTGTTTATGAAGTCCCGAAATTACAAATTCCACGCTACACGGACCAATCGATCTTCCCACTGGAAAGGCGACCCTTGGAAATGGCGAAATACTTTGTACATACTTAGTCTATGCTCTGGTGAAAAGGTAAAAGGCATGTCTTGTGTAGTTGTAATTTGAGAAGATTTTAATAAGGTGGCCTCTGACCTAAAATTCATTAACATCATCATCATTGTCAACCGATAGACGTCCACTGCTGGACATAGGTCTCTTGTAAAGATTTCCACACGCCACGGTCCTACGCCCGCCTGAATCCAGAAACTTCCTGCGACTGATACCCCCGACTTTGTCCGCGTGGATTTAGATTTTCCCGTGGGAACTCTTTGATTTTCCGGGATAAAAAGTAGCGTATGTCACTCTCCAGGTCTTTATCTATACCCATGCAATAAACCACGTCAATCCGTTGCACCGTTGCGACGTGATTGAAGGACAAATCAACAAACCAATAAACAAACACACTTTCGCATTAATAAACAGGGTACTAATTTTGAATAAACTTTTTTGACTTTTGACTTTATACTTAAAACTAGCTTATGCTCGCGACTTCATCCGCGTAGACTACACAAATTACAAAACCCCTATATTATCCACTCAAGGGGTAAAATCCTTTCTTAGCGGATGCCTACGTCATAATAACTATCTGCATGCCAAATTTCAGCCCGATACGTCCAGTAGTTTGAGCTGTGCGTTGATAGATCAGTCAGTCAGTCAGTCACCTTTCCCTTTTATATATATAGATTTGGAAAAGTTAGCGGTGCGTGCCCGAAATCGAAACCCAGACGCCCCGAATAGAAAGCCGATGTCCTAACAACTAGAACATTACCGCTTCTTGACACGAGATATTAATATTGCTCACTAAAATAGACCAGAAACTGCACAAAACATAATAAGGTTTCTAGAAACTGCTCATAATATACCCGTAACTGGAATCTAGCGAGGCGACACGTGTATGTCTGTTTATACACGGGAAAGTTGGCGTATAATAGGATTTCTGGCAAACTTGTTAGCGAAATGAAACTAGATATGTAGATATTATGCACATGATCCCTGCTAGAACAATACATGTTAAACTTTATTTATACTTAGTTGCAATACTAATTTCAAAGCAACAGAGTCACTCACTACAGACAGGCTCGATTTTTCAAAAGAGCCTGTTTTAACAGGCTGAAAAATTAAGCCTGAAGGCTAAAAAGCTACCTTCTTGAAATCAATATATTAATCACTAAACAATTTTATTTATTTTTCGCCGCATTAGGATAAAACATCTCTCGACCACTTCGTAAAAAGTCAGGCTCCAGCTGTTTAAAATAATGGTGAAAATCAAAAAGATCAAAATGTATTATGTGAAACTGTATTTAATATTAAATTACATCTATATTAACAAGAGATGGCACGTACAACAAATTCACACATTGTGCTAGAACTGGCACGAACAACACATTCACATTTCACCAATTGAGCTAGAGCTGGCACGTACAACATATTAACACATTGCGCTAGAGCTGGCACGTACAACACATTCATACATTGCGCTAGAGCTGGCACGTACAACACATTCACACATTGCGCTAGAACTGGCACGTACAACACATTCACACATTGCCCTAGAGCTCACACGAACTACTTACGCATTTACACATTGCGCTTGTGTAGTGCCTGTAAAGCTTTATATAAGTGCTCATATAAAGCTTTACATGCAAGTATTTAACTTATTTACTTAGGCAGAATTCGTATTTTTATACGTCCGTCATGCTAGCACCATTACACAATTTGACTTTTCCATGTAGGATAGAGATTTGATATAACGTGCGAGATAAATGACGTAATTTAGCCAGATGTCGGGCGCACGTAGGTGTAACTTTTTGCGTGTTTGAGTTGCAAGTGGCGCTATTACGCGCAGCCATTACGTGCTGTATTTGGCTGAGCAATGGTCGCTGTGATTTTTTTTTTTCACGTTATATATTTTTTTGTTACATTAAATGGTTTACTAGCGATTTTAACATTAAACTTAGTAACTATAATAAATACATAGATTTTTCTATCATGCACAAATATGTTAAATCATTTAAAAGTAAACACTGCATGCAAATTCCGTACAGATATCAGAGTTACAAAGGGGATAACAATTTTATTTAACTAAAGATTCCATACAGTATGTCTGTTGGTATGGTTAAAAAGTAAACAGTAGGTAAACGTTCTATTGTATAATGAATAAACATGTTAAAAAAACTAAATTAACTACTATATCATGTTACAATTTTTTTTAACGTTTTTACTTAATTACTATTTTCTTATATTCTACACATTCTAAGTTCTAACACACTCTTATTTCTAAATTTAATTTCTAATTCATTATACTTTATCATTGGGTGATGCCCGCAACTTAGTCCGTGCGGTTTTAGTTTTTAAAAATCCCCTGAGAACTCTGTTATTTTCCAAAATATAAAGTAGTCTATGTGACTCTCTAGATTTTTAACTATACTCGAGCAAAAAATCACGTCGATCCGTTGCCCGGTTCTGACGTGATTGAAGGACAAACGAACAAACAAACACACTTTCGCATTTACGCGCAGCCATTACGTGCTGTATTTGGCTGAGCAATGGCCGCTGTGAATTTATTTTGTTTACGCTATTATCAAAAACTTAGCGTTATTGTTACACTACCCAAATATAATCAAATACTAATAACCATTTGCCTCACTTTTTAGTTTTAGTCATTTAGTATTTTTCAACCCCGCGATGTATAGCGTGCAAAACTCGGGTCAATGCCCCGCCTACGACGTGGCATTGACTTCGAATAGCCTAACTGACTGGACTGACTGACTGACTGAATTATACTGAATTATATACCAACGCACAGCCTGAACAGCTGGTCCTATTTTCATTTCTTAAAATTATTATAAGTATCAAATCATCATTATTGCAGTAAGGCGATCTGATAGCGACTCAGAAACAGTTTTGTATTAGAGATGAAAGTGGAAAGTGCAGTATTCCCGGAGCGTGCATTAAGGCCACTGGCCACTATGCATTTAAATCGAATATTACAAACTTGCGCGCGGTAATGGTCAGGTAACATTTATTGGTACGTGGTCGCATCGTGCACGATCCCCTGTCTATAATATGCATTACGATACAAGTGTGCAAAGTTGGTCATTATACTTCGCCAAAGCGGAGATTGTAAACCTTGACCGAAGCTTTTATTATTCTTTTATTATTTATTTATCACCGACAACTTCCATACATAAATGACCGCACATTTAAATACATACAATAAACAGTATAAACAGTATGGTCGTCAATTACAGGTGAAAACTTTACTTATAAACTAACATGCACTAACTTAACAGATTAAGAGTATAGATTAACTTAATAACAGACAGACTTAATAACGTACAGAGTAACTTGACAGATTAACAGTAGGTAAAAATGAAATAGTTAAATATGTACAGGAATTTAAATTTAAAGAAAAATATAGATATACTTAACAAAATATTATAACTAAGTAACAAAATATCCACGATTAATGGTCTCCAATTTGATCACAAATAATATTTTTTTTAAATTTGCTAACGCTTTTTAAAGCTTGTGGTATAAATCAAACGTTTTTAAACTTAAAGAGAACTGAGATATTTTTTTGAAAACTAGGGATAAGTAGAATGGATTTAAGGAAGGCTTTTAAGTCGGAAGACGTACTGGGAGTTCAAAACAGCTACTAAAAGTTTTCATTTTTTTTCTATCAAATAAAAAGTTAAATGATGGTAGCTTTGGCCTAATTTCAGGATTTCCCGAAATCCGCCCAGGCAACGCCGGGTCGGATCAGCTAGTTTTATCATAATATCAAATAGGTTGTACTTGTCTGCTTGTTGTAGTGTTGCAGCTGTGGTATTAAACCGTCTGGACGTGACGTAGAGGAGAGCTATTTGTCATCCCTACGCTTGTGCGGTACGCCAACATATCTAGGGCTAGTAAGAGTTTTCCGACCTCGCCAACGTAGACGAATAGGGTCTTGGACTGTAGTAATAAAATGACGTGTTTTTTTAGGGTTCCGTACCTCAAAAGGAAAAACGGAACCCTTCTAGGATCACTTTGTTGTCTGTCTGTCTGTCTGTCAAGAAACCTACTGGGTACTTCCCGTTGACCTAGAATCATGAAATTTGGCAGGTAGGTAGCTCTTATAGCTGATATTTGGAGAAAAATCTGAAAACCGTGAATTTAGGGTTAGATCACACAAAAAAAATTAAATTGTGGTCATGAACTAATAATTAGTATTTTCAACTTTCGAAGTGAGTGACTATATCAAGTGGGGTATCATATGAAAGGTCTTCACCCGTACATTCTACAACAGATTTTTATTTATTTTTATGCATCATAGTTTTTGAATTATCGTGCAAAATGTCGAAAAAATACGACTGTAGTACGGAACCCTCATTGCGCGAGCCTGACTCGCACTTGGCCGGTTTTTTTTGTATAGCGGTAGTTTGTGGGACTAGAATTCATTATTAAAGAGAATAATTTCAAAAATCACGATTTTTATTCATTTTTAACATATTATGACAAAATATGGCAATTAATGACGTTACATGGCATAAAAGACAAGTATTTTTTTAATTTATTAACATAAAAAAATATTTTCCCGCAGAATTGACTCTATTTTTATGTTAAAAAATTTAAAAAAAATGTCGTTTACGGATTGTGACGTCATTATTCACCTTCCGTACAGCGTGACGTTCAAGTTGAAAATAAATGAAAATCATATTTTTTTTAATTATTCTGTTTAATAATGAATTCTAGCCCCATAAACTACCGCTATTAATACAAAACATCACTTCATTTTATTACTACAGTCCAAGACCCTATTCAAACTATACTTATTCCATCAGCGGAAATAATCGCGCTCTCTCTGTTTTGTAAGCCCATACAAATGACACAGCCAAAAATCTCAGTGTTCGTTGACCATTTTGAGACACCAACCATTCACAAACGAAAGTATGTTTTCTAATTGAATTTGGAATGTTTTTTGAATGTTGGTTTGAACTTGAGCTTGAAGACAAGGCTGTTAAAGTTAATTTTACTTTTAAGCTAAATTATTTCGACGTTCGAATACTATCATCGTTTGGTGAGATGTGTAATCTTATACTAACCCACTTGTACCACTCTGTTACAAGTAGATCGCTACTCGCATTACTTCATGTTTCAAGATATCATTCTTGTACTTTATTCTTACCGTTTACTTGTTTAGAAGTTGAGAAGTTTCTTGTATACAAAGCTAGCTAGGCTTTTGGTCGCGATTTCGTGACAACTAACTGACTCGGCTGGCACCTTCGCTCAGGTAGAGTTTTTGAAATTCAGTGAGGGGGTAGAATTCCCAATAATTCTGAACTTCCTGCCGGAAATTTTTAAGGATATTACTTAAAAAATCAATTTGTGATTTAAAAAAAATGGAAAATATTGCCTTATCTAATTACTATACAAATCATGCTCGCGTGAAATAGAGCCAAGAGTACTGGCTGCATTTCGTGCGCTGGAAAATCCAAATACCAATTATTTTCATGCCTATTAGGTAACTTAAAAAAATATAAATGGTTATATAGGTACTTTCAATTCCACAACTTGTGTGGAATTTCCAAAACTCATACCTTAGGGACCAATATTATTATTTTATGGTTTTTAGGTACATTCATTAGATAGCTACTCAAGTATATAAGTACGCTTAATTGATACCCCACATCCTCGTCCTCTCACCGAACCAGAGCAGAGCCAATCTAGAAATTAGAAATCTCCACATTTCCCCTGCCGGGAATCGAACCCGGGACCTCCATATTGCACCAGGAGGTCGTCAAAGGTCCCTGGGTTACAAATATAATTTCATAGCGTTGTACGAGATGCAATGTAAATCGCTGCCCATAAAGGATATTGGCACATTCGCTATTATCTTCACGCTCGGTTTGCGCACCTGAATTGTTTCCAGCACGGAAGAGGGAGGAAGGGAAAGGGGGGAAAACTAGATTGGAGGAAAGTATACTTTTTCTTTCTGGGGAAATCGAGACGGCCTGGTTTAGTAATCGTAGTTTTAGGTACCGCCTTTCCTACGAGATGCCTACGAGTAAAAAATATTTTTTTTATTGTTCACAAAACATCCAATGACATTAAAATACACAAACAGTCATCCTCTGGAAACTATACAAGTTTATGTGAGGACGGGTTAGCCATCCATATATAATATAAGTGAAAAAGTCTGTAGTTTTTCACGTCACGGCCTTTAAAATTTGGTTCAGAGAGAGTTAGCTTATATCTAGGGGACGGATATAGGCTAATTATTTTCCCACGGGTTTCTTACAGACCCATCCGTTTAAGTTATTTAAGTATATGATATTTTAAAATCACGCGGTTCGCCCGCGAGCATCGTCTATTAAATAAATAAAAACTAAGGAAACTAGTAATTTATTTTAATACTTCAATTTAACAAAGAGTTCTTAAATACTAAAGCCTAATCATTTAAAGTGTTTGTAACAGTTATATCTTGTGCAAATTGCGGTGGTGCGGAACCCTTCATGTGCGAGCACAGTGCGAGTTCGACTCGCACTTGACCCGTCTTTTAACATAATGTGCAAGTACCTACATGGCAGAAAAATGGTTAGTGGTTTTTACACAAATCATTTATTTAGATGCCTGCAGGTGCGGGGATGTTTGAAAACCAATTTCTAAGGGATGAAAACTTTTGTATGGAAAATGTTGTGCAGGATTTTCCAAGTCAACTTCTAAAATTAAATGCAGCGGGATGGTTAGGTAACTCTTGGCAAATGAATTCTTTTAAAAAATAAAAGGTTTACAGTTCTATAATACTATAGGTGATGCCCGCGACCTCGTTCGCGTGGATTTAGGTTTTTAAAACTTGGAAACTATTTGGTTTTCCGGGATAAAAACTAACCTTGCACCGGAAAGCGCAACATTATTGTAAGACCCCCACTAGGTGAATAGACAACATCGAACAAGTCGCAGGGCGCCGCTGGATTCAGGCGGCGCTAGATCGTGACGGACGTGATTAAGTCCCTACAAGAAACTTACGTCCAGCAATGGACGTCTATCGGTTAACATAAACCTCAATAGCTTAACGGTTAAAGGAGCGGACTGAATTCCGAAAGGTCGGCGGTTCAAACCCAACCCGTTGCATTATTGTTGTACCTACTCCTAGCACAAGCTTTACCTAGCTTAGTTGGAGAAGAAATGTTAATATTATTCTAACTCATTAGTCTTCTAAATATATAAAAGGAAAAGGTGACTGACTGACTGATCTATCAACGCACTGCTCAAACTACTGGAAATTCGGGCTGAAATTTGACACGCAGATAGCTATTATGACGTAGACATCCGCTAAGAAAGAATTTTTTAAAATTCAAAAATCCTATCTTAGCGGGTCCACCCCTAAGGGGGTAAAATAGGGGTTTCAAATTTGTATAGTCCACGTAGACGAAGTCGCGGGAAAAGGCTAGTCAAAGACTAACCTTTTCCCAAACCACCAACCAAACATGTTCGTTGAGTAACCAAAATTTCACAAAATATCTCTACTAAGCTGAACCTAATGATGCTAATTAATCACAAACCTTTCAAACTTCTAAAAGATTATAATGCATATCCAAAGTTGGTTCCCGCTAAGCCTCAGGTCTCAGTAATTAAACTATCGATTAGTTAGATACTGCACTGAGCTAACAGTTGATCCTGTGGGAGCTTTTACTGGGACTTCATCAAAGACTTTGATATAGAACTGATTGCACATATTATAACCACTAACCAAGTTTGAAATGTTGTTTACTCTTTGCCCATCATCATCATGATCACCCTGTTGCCCTTCAACTATTGAGCACGGACCTCCTCTCATAATAAGAAGTGAAGGAAAACCAACGCTGTCTAAAGCCGGGCTGGCAGACTTCACACATCTTGGAGAACATTATAGAGAACTCTCAGGCATGCAGGTTTCTTCAAGATGTTTTCTTTCACCGATAAAGTACTTTAGTGTAAGTAATTTCTTAAAAAGCGCATAACTCCGAAAAGTTAGAGTTGCGTGCCCGGAATCATGATTATTCTGATTCTGAAAAGCTGTCCACTGAGTAACTGATTCTAGTGACGTCAGCACTAGACTGAAGTTTCGAGCTGATGGTATATTTTTACTTAAATATACGACAAATACGTCATCAGGTAGGACATAGCTCAACGAATTAGCCAGCTGAAGTGGCAGTGGGCAGGCCACGTATGCCGCAGAACCGATGGCCGCTGGGGCAGACGTGTTCTGGAGTGGAGACCGCGTATCGGCAAGCGCAGTGTGGGCCGACCTCCAACTCGCTGGACTGACGACCTTAAGAAGGTAGCGGGAAGTGGGTGGATGAGGAAGGCAGAGGATCGTGTGTGGTGGCGCGCTCTATTGAAGGCCTATGTCCAGCAGTGGACGCAAACAGGCTGATTGATTGATTGATACGTCAAATCACGTCATTTCGATGTTAATGAGATATGGTTCCAGCGCAATAGCAATTTGCGGGACTTATACTACAAAACAGCCTTTACATCCGAATCGAAAAAATGTGTGAAATTAGGAAATTAATATTCGACTTTCACAATCTATAGGTAAGTTTCATAGCCAAATATCGGTCGCCAAAAAAACTATCAGATTTCCAATTAGGGAGAGAAAATCGCGCTAAAAATCTCATGTACCAAAACGTTGTACCTACTAGCTAAAACCACATTCATTTTTATTCGACCCATTATTATTTTAAAACCCTCTGGCATTAGGCCAACGGATTAAATTCGGATTTCATTGTACAAAAATGGAAGCTAACTTTGCATCATGTCTTATGCAAAAGCTCTATTCCTTTTTTTATTCTCTGCATCAGTTTCAGTAGTCAGGCCACATAATCTTCTAAATATATAAAAGAAAAAGGTGACTGACTGACTGATAGTCTGATCTATCAACGCATAGCTCAAACTACTGGAAGGATCAGGCTGAAATTTGGCATGCAGATAGCTATTATGACGTAGGCATCCGCTAAGAAAGGATTTTTGAAAATTCCACCCCTAAGAGGGTGAAATAGAGGTTTGAAATTTGTGTAGTCCACGCGCACGAAGTCGCGGGCATAAGCTAGTGTATAATAAAACTAGATGATGCCCGCGACTTCGTTACATTACAAAACTTTGCAGTAGCGACAGCAACGCGACAGCAATAGCAATACGACAGTTCATTTGCTGTCTCTCTTCTTCTTCTTCTTATTTTGCTTTGTGGCTATTGCTGTCTCTCTCTAGCCGGACGTTTGACAGCAATGATCGCGAGATATACGCCTGTCGCAAGCCTGTCGTACCTACGTAATCACCCCGCCGGTTTTTTTTTTTTAAACTGGCCAAGTGCCAATCAGACTCGCGCACTGAGGGTTCCGTACTACAATTGTATTTTATCGACATTTTTCACGATAAATCAAAAATTACTTACTAGATCTCGTTCAAACCAATTTTCGGTGGAAGTTTGCATGGAAATGTACCTACATCATATATTTTTTTTAGTTTTATCATTCTCTTATTTTAGAAGTTACATTCAGTTTAGAAAAAAATTATATTAGAAATCTCAATATCATTTTTGAAGACCTATCCTAGATACCCCACAAGTATGGGTTTGATGAAAAAAATTTTTTTGAGTTTCAGTTCTAAGTATGGGGAACCCCAAAATTTATTGTTTTTTTTTTCTATTTTTGAATGAAAATCTTAATGCGGTTCACAGAATACATCTACTTACCAAGTTTCAACAGTGTAGCTCTTATAGTTTCGGAAAAAAGTGGCTGTGACATACGGACGGACAGACAGACAGACATGACGAATCTATAACGGTTCCATTTTTTGCCATTTTGCTACGGAACCCTAAAAAGGACCGTTTTCGTGTAAAAAAGGTAAAAGTATGGGCATTCTTTCATTCACACAAAAAGGTGTCTAAATGACATTGTGTTCATTGATTGAGCCATTCTCATCGTATAGCTGATAACGTCAGTGATAATGATATCAAAGATGCTCCTGTGCCGCCGAAGGGATAATGACTGCCCATTTACTCGGCCATTTAATGTTTCTTACGGACTTACCCCAACCTGTGCTAATATCATCATCATTATCACCATCAACCGATAGACGTCTACTGCTGGACATAGGTCTCTTGTGGAAACTTCCACACGCCACGGTCTTGCGCCGTCTGAATCCAGCGGCTTCCTGCGACTCGTCTGATGTTATGTCCGTCCACCTAGTAGGGGGTCTCCCAACACTGCGTCTTCCAGTGCGAGGTCGCCATTCCAGAACCTTGGGACCCCAACGTCTATCGGTTTTACTATGTGCCCTGCCCATTGCCACTTCAGCTTCGCAACTCGTTGAGCTATGTCGGTTACTCTAATTTTCCTACGGATCTCCTCATTTCTGATTTGATCACGGTAGAGAAACTCCAAGCATAGCTCTCTCCATCGCCCGCTGAGTGACTCTGAGCTTTCTTATGAGGCCCATAGTTAGCGACCATGTCTCGGATCCATATGTCATCACTGGCGACACGCACTGTTCGAAGACTTTGGTCTTTAAGCACTGAGGAATTTTGGACAAGAAAAATATGTACGTTCTAAGTATTATAATACTGCTTCTACATAGATTGATTTTCCCAAAATGAATTGCATCGAGTATGCAGACATGAATCAAGTCGCGCAACTTGCAAAGATGCATAATTCAGCGCGTAGGTATTGTTTCAATGGCGGACGCTTATCTTTGAGCAAACATTAATTTTAACGAGCCGCCTCAATGGGGACTCAGTACCCGTAGTACAAGATTTTACGTCTCACCAAACCAAACCAAATTCGAGAGTCGAAATACTTCCGCGTTACAGTAAACTGGATCTTAAATGCCTTGTTTTAAAGCTCAAGTTTGTCTACACTTCTACAGCCAGCGCTCCAAGCGGAAACATTGCGAAATTAAAATCAGTGGCATTGAATATTTGACTTCAATTCAAGGCTGTTTAGGTCCATTTTGCTGTAACGCAGAAGTATTTCGACTCTCGAATTTGGTTTGGTTTGGTGAGACGTAAAATCTTGTACTACGGGTAGAGATATTGTCGGGAACGTAGTTTCGGTCGGCATGAGATTCGATAGGCTTGAATGTATTATGACAGCTTCAGGCAGTGCTGAAGAAAATGCTTTTTTTGTAAAACAGTAGGTATCTACTTATACTTATACGTATTTGTTTTTTAGGATTCCGTACCTCAAAAGGAAAAACGGAACCCTTATAGGATCACTTTGTTGTCTGTCTGTCTGTCCGTCTGTCTGTCTGTCTGTCTGTAAAGAAACCTACAGGGTACTTCCCGTTGACCTAGAATCATGAAATTTGGCAGTTAGGTAGATCTTATAGCTGACATTTGGGGAAAAATCTGAAAACCGTGAATTTCGGGTTAGATCATACAAAAAAAAATTAATTGTGGTCATGAACTAATACCTAATTAGTATTTTCAACTTTCGTAGTGAGTGACTATATCAAAAGGGGTATCATATGAAAGGTCTTCACCTGTACATTCTAAAACAGATTTTTATTTATTTTTATGCATCATAGTTTTTGAATTATCGTGCAAAATGTCGAAAAAATTCGACTGTAGTACGGAACCCTCATTGCGCGAGCCTGACTCGCACTTGGCCGGTTTTTTTTTATTATTATTATTTGATACAGCAACGTACACGAAAAGCTGACTGACGTCCAGCAGTGGACGTCTATCGGTTGATGATGATGATGAAATATTTTGTGGTGCTACAGGCTCTTTAATACTTACTTGTCGTGAGACGTCGCATTGTATTCTACGACAACGCATAACGCATCGTGGGAATTTGCATGGGTATCAAACTGTTGCGACATCGTTCTTGCGATGCGACGTCGTATCGTATTGTGGAAGGGCCCTACTGTGTGTGATGTGGCTTTATAAAGCGCAACGCACACTGGCGGAATGGATTGATTTTGGGAGGCGGGCGGCGTCTTTTTCGACCTGTACCCGGTACAAGATTTTACGTCTCACCAAACGAAACCAAATTCGAGAGTCGAAATACTTCCGCGTTACAGTAAAATGGACCTAAACAGCCTTGAATTGAAGTCAAATATTCAATGCCACTGATTTTAATTTCGCAATGTTTCCGCTTGGAGCGCTGGCTGTAGAAGTGTAGACAAACTTGAGCTTTAAAACAAGGCGTTTAAGATCCAGTTTACTGTAACGCGGAAGTATTTCGACTCTCGAATTTGGTTTGGTTTGGTGAGACGTAAAATCTTGTACTACGGGTACTGGTTCCTCCTTCACCTTGTTACTATCGTACCACAAGGCATCGCCAAGGTCTGCACCCGTACGTAGTCGAAATGAGGTCTGTCTGTCTGTTCGTCCGTCCGTCCGTCTGTCCGTCTGTCTGTCTGTCTGTCTGTCTGTCTCCTAGCTTTTCACGGCCCATCCGTTCAACCAATTTAGATGAAAATTGGTACAGAGATAGCATGCATCCCGGGGAAGGACATAGGCTAGGTACTTTTTATACCGGAAAATCAAAGAGTTCCCACGGGATTTTTAAAACCTAAATCCACGCGGACGAAGTCGCGGGCATTATCTAGTGTATAATAACTATCAGTATTGAGAATATTATATAGTAGGTCTAGGTATAATATTTCAACTCGAGTGCCATGGACTGCGCCATAAAAATCTAGTAAATGTTACACAGTATTTTTTCATACAAAACACGTTACCTTGAATTGCATATTCTTTCAGATTTGCTCATAAACTACCTAGTAAAAGTGTCACGTACACACACCTTGAGTGGACGCTTTAATAATAAATAAGGATATATTATTCCACTAGCTATTTCCTCGGCCACGCCGCTGAGATCTATTCACCTGGGGATCAAGTTGGAGCCTCAATAGCTCAACCGGTATATGAGTGGACTGAAAACCGAAAGGTCGACGGTTCAAATCCCACCCGTTGCACTATTGTCGTACCTACTCCTAGCACAAGCTTGACGCTTAGTTGGAGAGGAAAGGGGAATATTAGTCATTTAATATGGCTAATATTCTTTAAAAAAAAAAAAAAAGTTATAAGAACAGGGAAGTGGTAATACCTACCGCCTCTATAATGGAGAGTGTTCCGAACATTTGTTTGATCTCATTCCACCCTCCTTTTTCTGCAACCGCACCGCACACCACCGCAATCAATTCCACCCTCACCACCTGGGTTCCTGGAGCACTTCGACCACTTGTGCCAGATCTTTTTGTCCACGCACATGCAAACTGTGGAATCAACTCTCTTTGACGGTGTTCCCTTTAGATTACAACATGGGGTTATTCAAGGGGCGGACCAGCAAATTCCTAAAAGGCCGACAACGCATCGGCGGTTCCTCTGGTGCTGCAAATGTTCATGGGCGGCGATAATCACTTAACATCAGGTGACTCGCCTGCACGTTTGCTCGCTATCTCTATTTAAAAAACAGTCTTGTCTTTGAAACAGATATCCTGGTTCATCTGGAAAAACGCTTCAGTTGTGGCTATTTACGACAGTAAGGCTTTTCTTTCCGACACAGCTTTTTATACAGCTATCTACCATCATACTATGGGATTTCTTACCTCTATTTAATAGAAAAAGAAAATTCTTAATCTACACATACCAAGTCGCGGGAAAAATCTAGTTTTAATAATATACTAGCTGATGAATTAGGTTTTTAAAAATCCCGTGGGAACTCTTTGATTTTCCGGGATAAAAAGTAGCCTACGTCACTCTCCAGGTCTTTATCTACACCCATGCAAAAATCACGTCAATCCGTTGCGCCGTTGCGACGTGATTGAAGGACAAACCAACAAACCAACAAACAAACTACTGCGGGTACTGATTTAAGAATGAAAGAGAGACAAGCTTTTTAAAATCTTCTAAATTTATAAACGGAAAAGCTGACTGACTCACTGATTGACTGATCTATGAACGTAGGTACAGCTTAAACTAGTAACTTGACGGATCGGGCTGAAAGGCATGAAGATAGCCATTATGACGTAGACATCCGCTAATATTATTTCTTAACTCTAAAGGAAAGGGTTATTGAAAATTCAAACTCTAAAGGGGTAAAATATGGGTTACAAATAGTATACATAATAGTTAAAATGGTAGTCCACTCGGACGAAGTCGTGGGGAAAATAATTGTAGGAATATACCTATACGACTTTTCATTGGTATTTTAAAAGGCAGAATTTAATATCTGCCCTTATTTCAGCAGCTGTGATTGCGGTGGGCGGGAAATGCACAAAAGTGCCAGCGACAGACTCCCGCCGAAACTCGTTACGCTGATCAGTGACGTGTTTCCAATATTTTATACTTTTTTTTTTAATAGTTAGCTGTCAAAAATGCAAGTTAAAATCTGAAATGTGCCAAGTTTATTAAAATGTATCAGCTTGGGCACGAATAGGTACACTCTCAGAACAAAGGCCTGTTAGTAAGTAAAGTAGCCCTATTGTGACTCTTACTGTTAGAACGAGATAGCCAAATGCATTTAAGCTCTTATTAGAACGTGACTAAATGATAATTTTTTGTCCTAATCAAAAATCCTTTCTTTTTTATTTTTATTTATTCAGATACAAGTTAGCCCTTGACTGCAATCTCACCTGGTGGTAAGTGACAATGCAGTCTAAGATCGAAGCGGGCTAACCTGGAAGGGGTATGGCAGTTTTTAGTAAACCCATGCCCCTTTGGTTTCTACACGGCATCGTACCGGAACGCTAAATCGGTAGGGTGGTAACTAGCCACGGCCGAAGCCTCCCACCAGACCAGTCCAGAAATAAAAAAATTATAAAATTATAGCGGATGTAGACGTAGACATCCGCTATATAGCGGATGTCTACGTCATAATAGCTATCTGCATGCCAAATTTCAGAACGATCAGTTCAGTAGTTTGGGCTGCGCGTTAATAGATCAGTCAGTCAGCTTTTCATTTTATAATATATTAACTAGCTTATGCTCGCGACCCTTAGGGGTTGAATTTTCAAAAATCCTTTCTTAGCGGATCTCTACGTCATAATAGCTATCTGCATGTTTCAGCCCGATCCATCCAGTAGTTTGAGCTGTGCGTTGATAGATCAGTCAGTCACCTTTTCCTTTTATATATTTAGATTTAGATAATTTAGATAGAAGGCGTCACATTTGTCTACTTTCGTGCAAAAAATAAGAACTTATCTTCTCACTTATTGACGAGAACGATTTTATCCGCCAGTTCATAAAATAATATTGCCTATTGTATAATGTCATTGGTTACATTCTAATTCATTTTAGTCAAGTTAGCTAAAAACATAGCAAACATAACGCAGATGCGTTATGTCTGTTTGTGTTGCTAACTCTGTATATACAGAGTTAGCAACACAAAACGAGGACAATGTAATTCAAAAATATTCGTGCACATGTCGACTCTAATGAATTTCAAATCTCTGCTCCACAAACAGGCGCGTTGGTTATACCTGGTATATGTCTGGTGGGAGGCCTCGGCCGTGGCTAGTTACCACCATACTGGCAAAGCCGTGCCGCCAAGCAATTTAGCGTTCCGGTACGATGCCGTGTAGAAACCAAAGGTGTATACTGAATGGGTTTAATAAAAACTGCCATACTCCTTCCAGGTTAGCCCGCTCCCACCTTAGACTGCATCGTCACTTACCATCAGGTGAGATTGCAGTCAAGGGCTAACTTGTATCTGAATAAAATAAAAAATAAAATAAAATACCTACATGCTGATTCAAAGATGAATGTGTCTGTTTACAGAATTATATTGAACTTGCCAGGCGTGATGCCAGTGATGACATATGGATCCGAGACTTTAGTCGCTAACTATGGGCCTTATAAGACACTCAGAGTCACTCAGCGGGCAACGGAGAGAGCTTGGAGTCTCTCTACTTGGTCAATTGGGTATTTGACTAAATCAAAAATAAATTATTTGTCAGTGAATATGAAATAGAGGGTCTTCGAAAATACGTAAAATCCACGTCCTTTGTTGGTTTTAAGTGTAATAACCCTAGAATAATAAATACTAGGTAACAACCCCTTTCCAACATCAATATTAATATTTAAATTATCTAAAAAAGCACATCAAGTGATTGTGACGTCACACACCGGTATTTCATAGAATTTCGCATACTAAGCGCGCGTTTTGACGCTTGATAAAAAGTTACTGATTTGACTAGTTGTCAAATACCGTATTCAGAAATGAGGAGATCAGGCGGCACAAGACCCTGGCGTATGGGAATCCCTAGGAGAGACGTATGTCTTGCAGTGAACGTTTACCGATTGACGATGGCTATGATGGCTAGGTTTTCTTGACAGATAGACAAAAAAGTGACCCTATTAGGGTTCCTTTTTTCCTTTTGATGTACGGAACCTTAAAAATGCTACAAAAATGACATAACCGGTACAAAGGATATACCAACTCCAGCGTTCACATCAAACAAGAGTATACTTCCCTTTTTCCTGTCCCAATTTTCCCTTAAGCTATTAAAAGGGCCCACGTAGAGGACCCTTCGTGAACTCCGAGGGACACTTAATAATTCTTTTGTTCACTATCTCAAAGCAATAAATGTCAATCAAAACTTGTAAGCAACCGCCATAACTTTTAATATACTTGCAAGAAAAGAAAAGACACGTTTAGGCAGTGGTCCGACCGCCGCCCGGCGAGAAAACGACTAACTATCGGCGATTTTCTCTCTCAAGAAACGCACAATAAATGTACATCATCACTTACCACCAGGTGAGATTGCAGTAAAGGGCTAACTTGTATCTGAATAAAAAAAAAAAAAAAAAAAAAAAAAACATTCCGTATAAACGAAAGAGATGCATATATCAAAAGTTGCTCTCTGACTGTTCACACTGCCGGCGACGACTCGCTTTACTAGTTTTGTCGCTGAGCGACGAGCTTTCAAAACAAAACTCGCTCAGCGATATTCGTTCAGCAATGCTCGCTCGCTTGAACACGCGCGCGCAGGGAGCGGCCGCGGGCGAATCGCTCATCGCACTTGCACACTCGCTTATAGCCCGGCGACAATACTATCGAAACTACACACTCGCTTCCCGCTGATTGCCAACTCGTTTAAGTTTCTAGTTCTACTCGTTTCTCGTTCATCCTCAGCGGTCGGACCACTGCCTTATTTTTAAACTTTTCCAGCATCAGTTTTCCCCTCCAATTATAATATGGGTATCTTCAAGACAAGAGTGAATAGGCATCTTCTAGGCCAGCGCGCTCCGTCTTGGGCTGCATATCATTTGCCACCCAGGTCTGATTGCAGCAAAGCGCTAGTCTATAAATTAAAAAAAAAATACAGAACCTCAAATACAGTTCATTGAAATTTACGAAATATTTACTGCACCTACAACAAAAATTAAGTATTTATAGGTACATATAGCAATAAAACGATGTCCGACATGGCAATAACTATCATTTATTCTGTGGCAATGTACAGCAATAAAGAACCCTCAAATTAAAGAGTTGAGTTAAATAAAACCCGCAGTTTGATATAGTTTAAAATGGGTTAAAAATACACATTTCGCATATTATTCACTCGGTTCGCCAAATGTAATTGCGTTTCCACGTGCTTGCAGATACAATTAAAAAATACTACGTTCTAAAACTCTTCTATACCTATTTAGTTTTATGCAGCATTTTTACCTACGGCTCCCAACACTGAGAATATAATTTTATTTTTTATTTTTAGTGGTTCCGTACCTCAAAAGGAAAAGTCAAAGTCAAAGTCAAAGTCAAATGATTTATTCAAAATAGGTAATAAATTACTCTTATTGATTGTCTGGTATAGTGTTAGATTTGTAAGATATAGTGGTGATAATTATAACGCAAACTTAAAACTAAAGCTACGAGGGTTCCAAACGCGCCCAGGTCTGAGAAGAGCCCACAACAAACTCATGGAAAAACGGAACCCTTATAGGATCACTTTGTTGTCTGTCTGTCGGTCTGTCAAGAAATGTACAGGGTACTTCCCGTTGACATAGAATCATGAAATTTGGCAGGTAGATACGTCTTATCGCAGACATTAGGGGGGAAATCTGAAAACCGTGAATTTGTGGTTACATTACACAAAAAAAATGTAATTGTGGTCATGAACTAATAATTAGTATTTTCAACTTTCGAAGTGAGATAACTATATCAAGTGGGGTATCATATGAAAGGGCTTCACCTGTGCATTCTAAAACAGATTTTTATTTATTTTTATGCATCATAGTTTTTGAATTATCATGCAAAATGTCGAAAAAATACGACTGTAGTTCGGAACCCTCGTTGCGCGAGCCTGACTCGCACTTGGCCGGTTTTTAGGTGAAGTAAAGAAAAACGTCCCGGTATACTTTAAAGTCAATCTGTATATTTGTTATAAAGTGAATTAAGTACAAGCAAAATGAGTTCACAAGGCGGCGGACATATTGAGAGAGAGGTGAACGCCCGCGAGCTGCGACATAGGCGCCACCGGCGGCAAAATGGGGTTGCCAGCCGCTTGTCTAGGTTGAGCCTAGATTTTCTACATCCCCCCTTAGGCTCAACCCCATCTTCCGGGCACAGAAGTCTAGTTTTTGTTGCGAAGTGGCTTTGGTGAGGGCATCTGCAACCATCGATTCTGTCCCGATGTATCGCACGTCGATTGATCCCCCCAGCACCTTGTCTCGAATGAAGTGATGCCTTATATCAATATGTTTGGTGCGGGAATGGTAGCCATCGGACCCTGCAATTTTAATACAACTTTGATTATCACTGTATATCACCATAGGGGCGGCTTCCTTTTTCAACTGTGGCCAGATATCCTCTTGCAATTGCTTAAGCCATAGAGCTTCTTGAACGCAGGATGAAAGCGACATGTACTCTGCTTCCGTTGTTGACAGAGCCACTGTAGGTTGACGTTTAGAGTTCCAACTGATAGCTCCACCCTGAAAAAGGAAAGTGTAGCCTGTGCATGACCGTCTGTCGTCTTCTGAACTGGCCCAATCTGAGTCACAGTACCCATGTGTCATATTTTCATCGGGACATCGCGCATACTTCAATCTGTGATCTAGAGTACCTTTCAAATATCTCATGACACGTTTTAGTGCAACCCAGTGTTGCATCTCAGGCTTGTTATTAAACTTACTTAAAGTGTTTATTACATAGCTTATATCCGGTCTAGTGATTTGTGAGATATATAACAAGCAGCCTACTACTTCTTGATATGGAATATTATGTAGGATTTTACTTGCATCTAAATTCTTATGTAATTTGGTATTCATGTCAATCGGAGTTTTGACTGGCTTACAGTCAGACATGCCAAATTTCTTTGAGTTAACATTATTTGTAAAAATCAGCAAATCATCTACATATATGGCTACAAATAAAATATCATTGACTTCAATTTTATGATAAATACATGGATCTAATTTTGACTGTATGAGACCCATACTTTTCAATGTGTTACTTAACTTCTTATTCCATTGACGGCTAGCCTGTTTGAGACCATACAATGATTTACGCAATAGACAGACCTTATTCTTGTCTTTCTCATAGAGAGGTGGCTGAGCCATGTAGATTTCCTCATCAATATCGCCTTGAAGAAATGCTGAGACAGCGTCCATCAAAATCATATCTAAATCATACTTAGCTGCCAAGGCAAACAGATATCGTAGAGATGAAAACCTTACTACCGGAGAAAAAACTTCATTGTAGTCTATACCTTTTCTCTGTGAACATCCTTTGATGACTAGTCGAGCTTTATATTTAACAATTTTTCCTTCTTCATTTGTTTTTGTTTTAAAGACCCACTTACATGAAATGGCACGCTTATTTTGAGGTAGAGTAGTTATCTCCCATGTATTATTCTCCATTAAAGACTTGTACTCCTCGGCTTGAATTAAAAATATTACAGCCATTGTCTGTAAACTCCACCTTACACCCATTTTTGGTCAGCTGGCTAACTGATAACAAGTTAGCGGCAAGCTCAGGAATAAATAAAACATTCCTCACCTGGATCAGATGCTCATCATTGCATATACTTGTCTGGATGTTTACATTACCCATAAGTTGCACGGAGACAGCATCACTGTTTGCTACTAATATCTTCTGAATTGAAGGTGGTTGCAAATCATACATCCAGTCCTTGCGCCTTGACATGTGCATAGTTGCACCGGAGTCAATATACCAGTTGTTTTCATCTATGAAAGTATAGGCTGAAAAAATAGCTGAAAAAACGGTGTCATTAGTATTCTGTTTCTTGACCTTGCACTGACTTTTATAATGGTTGTAACCATTGCAATTATAGCACCGGGGCCCTTTTCCTTTTGACTTTTTGTTTTTAGACTGATTATTATTATGTGCATTTTGTTTGTTCCTTGTGAAAAACACAGAAGACTCGGAAACTTTCACTTCTTGTAAGAGTTTTGTCTTTATAAAATCCGATGATATTCTAACACCGGAGCTCTCTATGGCTGGATCATTGGCTTATAATTATCTGGTAGACCGGCCAACATTAGTGTCCCCAGCCATTCGTCGTCAACTTTGAATGAAATATTCCGTAGTTTGTGAGCTGTCGTCATTATTTTATTAACGTATTCTTCAACGCTAGCACAACTATCCAAAGAAGTATTGATTAGGTCTTTTAATAACCCTACTTTTCTTGACAGCCCGGAGTCCTCAAATACATTTTGAAGGTTTTTCCACACTTCGCGAGCTGTTTTCGCATTTTCTATATGAACGTAGTTCGTCGGTTCGACTAACAAAATGATTTTGGACTTAGCTTTAATGTCTTTCTTGGCGTCGACTTCTCTTGTTTGGGGATCCACACACTGCCAAAGGTCCTCGTGCTCCAAATACGTTCTCATTGCAAACTTCCACGTATTATAATTGTCTCGTCCCGACAATTTTTCTAATTGTATATTGTTCATGCCGGAGTTCGCCATTGTACTTGCAACTTGCATGAACTTGCACAATTACGACGCACGCGGTTTTTACTTTTTTCAACTTTACGGTAACTAATACGGATGGATTGAAAACTTAATAGGTATATGGACGGCCCATAACCTGAAGTAAAGAAAAACCGTCCCGGTATACTTTAAAGTCAATCTGTATATTTGTTATAAAGTGAATTAAGTACAAGCAAAATGAGTTCACAAGGCGGCGGACATATTGAGAGAGAGGTGAACGCCCGCGAGCTGCGACATAGGCGCCACCGGCGGCAAAATGGGGTTGCCAGCCGCTTGTCTAGGTTGAGCCTAGATTTTCTACATTAGGGTTCCGTAGTAAACAAGGAACCCTTAAAGTTTCGCCATGTGTATCCGTCTGTCCGTCCGTCCGTTTGTCCTCGGTTAATCTCAGAGACTATTAGTGCTAGAAATCTGTAATTTGCCATGGGTATATATATATTTTTTTATTTTTTTAGTGTAGCTCCTAATTTTTATTAGAGTCAAGTGCCCCCCCCCCCCCCCCCCCCCCACACTTGGCCGGTTTTTTATTCCTCATACGTGACGTTGCAGCTTAGGTAGATATTCACTCAGCAGAAGATGAAATCCCGAATATTGAAGCGTGAAGGAACAACCTTCTGGAAAATGACCCGTTTATTAGCTCGTAAGCATAACCCGTAGCAGCTGAGAAAAAATCCTCTCTCATAGTAATGAAGGATCTACAGCTGTGACAATCACATATTTTTCACGCAGTACGTTTAGTATAAGATTTTACGTCTCACCAACGTTGCTAGACTTCGAACATCGAAACACAATAACGTCAAAGTAAAATGGACTTAAAGTGCCTTGAATTAAAGTCGAAAATCCAATGCCACTGATTTTAATTTTCGCTTGGAGCGCCGGCTGTAGATGTGTAGACAAACTTGAGCTTTAAAACAAGGTAACTAAGATCCAGTTTAATATAACGCGGAAGTGTTTCGACACTCGAATACTATCAACGTTGGTGAGACATAAAATCTCGTACTAAGCGTACAGATCTACAAGGATTTCTCAATATTCGTATGATCCCAGATTTTCTAGAAATATATTCCAATTTGAGTAAATATTTAAACCATTAGGTCTATGCATGAGTTTTTCGTTGTAACTTGATGATGTATTTTTAATATATAAGTATGATTGTAAATGAATGTAGCAGGAATACTGTCATGTATCTAAATATATAAAACAAAAAGGTGACTGACTGACTGATTTACTTATCAACGCACAGCTCAAACTAGTGGACGGATCGGCCTGAAAGGAGAATGACAGAATTTCTATAGAACCGTGACCCATTTTATTATATAAACGTCGTTTACACGTATGGTTTATGCAGCATTTTGTTGCTGTTTCATCACTGATAATGAAAAACATAGGATTAAACACCTCTAGAACTTGCGGTTTTTCATTAAATCTAAGTTTAAGTCACAATGATTCTAGGTTATATGCAATTTACCTATAATATTGTGAAACTAAATGGAAACTAATAAAAACATCCGCAAGTTTAAAATCACAATTTTTTTTTTTAAGTGGTTATTTAATACTAGGCATGCAGATAGCTATTATGACGTAGGCATCCGCTGAAAGGATTTTTCAGAATTCAACCTCTAAGGGGGTGAAATAGGGGTTTGAAAATTGTGTAGCGAACGAAGTCGCGGCCATAAGCTAGTCTCCTATTGAATTTATTTTATTTGAACTATTTATTTGAATTATATTTGAATATATTTAATATTTATGAAAGAAATTTTGACGTAATATATCAATCAATCATTGAATAGGATGCTAAAACTTTTTGATTGTATTTACCAAAGAGTCAGGTACGCACTAGAAGATTCTAAAGTAAGATTTGCAAGCGAGCGGTTCTCAGAACTTGATGAGGTCAAAAGCTCGGTTTGCGATGTCGAATGCACCTCATGAATTGAATACTAACTAGACGCCAATGTAGCACAAAGCTCCGAGGGAAAGGAAAATTAAATAAAGAACTGGCTTCCATTTTCTTTTCATCGATCAACTTTTTTACTCTTGAATATTGTGATGCTTGATGAAAAGTGATGATACCTCTGAAATCCATACCGATAATGAGAAAGTGTGTCTGTCTATCTGTTAGAATAGAATAGCCGATCTATTGTTGCGTTGCGGCGTGATTGAAGGACAAATCTATTTTTTGTATTCAGATACTAGTTAGCCCTTGACTGCAATCTCACCACCAGGGTAAGCGATGACGCAGTCTAAAATGGTAGCGGGCTAGCCTGGAAGGGGTATGGAAGTTTTTATTAAACCCATGCTCCTTTGGTTTTTACACGGCATCGTACCGGAACGCTAAATCGCTTGGCGGCACGACTTCAGTCGTGTCAGTAGGGTGGTAACTAGACACGGCCAAAGCCTCCCACCAGACAAACAAATCAACAAACAAACACAATTTCGCATTTATACTATGGGTATTGATGGGTAGTGAATAGTAATTCCAGCAAATTTTTAAATATACCTAATTGCAAAGTGAGACCACAAGACCAACGAAATCAAGAATCTCATAAACGCAGACATCTAAAAAACAAGTAGGGTACTCATTACATAATGACAACGTAAGCTCAAACTTGCAAAATATAATCATAACCGTTAACCCTGCGTTCGATAATCCCATAACATAGATCATTCAACCCCGCATGAATTAATGTGATGGAAGGAATCATAAGAATAATATTGTATCTGAAGCTTTGTCAAATAAATGACGAGACATAAAGGTCGTCGGGTCGTACAAAGTCACTAACATCATAGTATATCGACTGGTTTAAAAACAATGAAAGTTTATAGGCTTGTAGGGTAACCACAAGGTTTTCTTTTAAAGGGCACGGGACTCCTAAACTCTTATTCAAGTGGTAGCTTCTTAGTGAAAGTATAGTCTACTATTAAAATTAACTTTTTTATTTTAATTTGGGGCTTTTGTTGAGCATGAAAAGAACTTTATTATAATTTTTTTTTATTTTATGAGGCTTTTGTCTGACACAGACATGTCAGCCCCATGTAACCTAAAATATAGACTAAACTAGCTGATGCCCGCGATTTCGTCCGCGTGGATTTAGGTTTTTAAAAATCCCGTGGGAACGCTTTGATTTACCGGGATAAAAAGTATGTCCTTCCCTGAGATGCAAGCTATCTCTGTACCAAATTTCGTCAAAATCGGTTGAACTGATGGGCCGTGAAAAGCTAGCAGACAGACAGACAGACACACAATCGCATTTATAATATTAGTATGGATGGATTGCAGCCAAGATTTGAAAGTTACTTTTAGAGCGAATTGCTATTTATTTAAACGTCTTTGCGGAGTGAGCCTTCTATACTCGCCTACTCTTTCACCTCCCCCCGGAATAAGTAACACTTGTCCGTAAGTGAGCGTGCGTATTCGTGTCGTGTGTCCCCATGTATAAGTACGAGCTACCTACTCCGGTTTTACCGTTGTCACCCTACAAGATCGAGTTCCACGAGACCTGTAAAATTGAAAACATCGACGGAATTTTCTCCAACAGGACTTGTTTACGACCTGTAACATCCTCAATGACAGATACTTGGAAATGTTTGGAGTAGTTCTATAACGATTTATTTATAACACTGACTCTCAATAGTGGCGCCAGACTGAAACTCATTTGATATCAGTTAATTGCTATTTACTGATTTGATAACAGGATCCTTGACTTTAAATCAAGTTCATAAGAAAGCTCAGAGTTACTCAGCGGGCGATGGAGAGAGCTATGCTTGGAGTTTCTCCACGTGATCAAATCAGAAATGAGGAGATCCGTAGGAGAACTAGAGTAACCGACATTACTCAACGGGTTGCGAAGCTGAAGTGGCAATGGGCAGGGCACATAGTTCGTACAACCGATAGACGTTAGAGTCCCAAGGTGCTGGAATGGCGACCTCGCACCGGAAGACGCAGCGTTGGAAGACCCCCACTAGATGGACGGACGACATCAGACGAGTCGCAGGGAGCCGCTGGATCCAGGCGGCGCATGACCGTGGCGTGTGGAAGTCCCTACAAGAGACCTTTGTCCAGCGGTGGACGTCTATTGATTGATGATGTAATGTTCTCAAAGGTGTGTGAAGTCTGCCAATCCGCACTAGCCAGCGGTGTGGTAGTCTATGTCAAACCTCTTCTCACTCTGAGCGGAGACCCGTGCTCTGTAGTGAGCCGGCGATGGGTTGATCATGACGATGATGAACCTATTAATACAACCGGCGGGGTGATTACGTATCTCGCGACAGGCTTAAATCTCGCGATCATTGCTGTCAACAGCGGCTAGAGAGAGACAGCAATAGCCACAAAGCAAAATTAAGAAGAAGAAGAAGAGAGACAGCAAATGAACTGTCGCATTGCTACAGTTGTCGCGTTGCTGTCGCTACTGCAACGTATTACGTAATCACCCCGCGGTTCAATCAAAATTAATTAATACACATGTCGATAGTACCTAACACTTTAGATGCCGGAAACTACCCGAGTACATCCGCCGCTCGGCTCGCAAAGGACCATTTAACTATTGCCGATACGTCATAGCACATTAAGGCAGTGGTCCGACCGCCGACGAAGAAGAAACGAGTAGAACTAGAAACTAAAAACGAGTTGGCGATCAGCGGGAAGCGAGTGTGTAGTTTCGATAGTTTTGTCACCGGGCTATAAGCGAGTGTGCAAGTACGACGAGCTAGTCCTGTGCAAACCTGCGCGGGCGTCACGTGTTCAAGCGAGCGAGCATCGCTGAACGAATATCGCTGAGCGAGTTTATTTTTGAAAGCTCGTCGGTCAACGACAAAACTAATAAAGCGAGTCGTCTCCGGCAGTGTGAACAGTCAGAGAGCAACTTTTGATATTATATGCATCTCTTTCGTTTACACGGAACGTACATTTCTTGTGCGTTTCTTGAGAGAGAAAATAATCTCCGATAGTTAGTCGTTTTCTCTCCGGTGGTCGGACTACTGCCTAAATTTCAAACTTATCGATATCCTTTTAAATAGGGAAGGGACCAACTATTATAATATCGGGATGAGAGAGCATAAACTTAGCGGAAAGTGTGGTTTGGGGGGAATTTTAGATTGTTTGTTTTGGTCTCTCCAAAATAGACTATGGTTAAAATTTATAGTACGATTCTACATATCATAACTAGACGGGAACTTCGGAGTTTGGTTTGAGGGTTATTTAGTTTTTACTGTGATGTGGTGTGCTCATTGAAACCCTTTCTTTTTAAAATCCATATTTATACCAATTAATTTATGTCTAACTAGCTTATGCTCGCGACTTCGTCCGCGTGGACTACACAAATTTCAAACCCCTATTTCACCCCCTTACGGGTTGAATTTTCAAAAATCCTTTCTTAGCGGAAGTCTACGTCATAATAGCTATCTGCATGCCAAATTTCAGCCCGATCCGTCCAGTAGTTTTGAGCTGTGCGTTGATAGATCAGTTAGTCAGTCAGTCAGGCACCTTTTCCGTTTATTGTTGCGGCGCGTCGCTTGTAAACACGTGCGTAACAACGCCTGGGAACTTGTCCCACTTAGTTGAAGGGGCGCGAGTGAGTGGGGCAGGTAATTATTTTGCACCCTGTCCCTTAGTTGGTTCGTTGGTTCGTTGGTTCTTTACAGCAAGTGAGCGAACAGGCGTTCGTTTGGCTTGCTGACTCGCTAATATTATCGGCTGGTTGGCGTCCCGTCCTGTGCACCCCGGTCGTGCACCTCTACCGCGACAGGTAGACCTAGCGTAGGTACTTGTCCTGACGAAGAATGGATACTGGATGGTTGTATTAAAATAAAAGACTTATTACGTGTACCAGTGCTCTAGACTGACTGACTTTATTTCGTTCAACGAGTGGTATTTATACAGAAAAATATTGAAGCGAGTTGAATATTCCCACGCCAATATTCACACTGTTTTAGAACACTCTTAGTTAACACTTAGTTTTACCCATAAAATAGGTTGATTTACAATACAAAAACTACAAGCTAACATAAATTCAAAACTTTGTTTTTGTTCTCAATTGGCCTCTAGTCTCGCCTAAAACATAAGTGCCTTCTAAATAATTCTACACTACTTTAAGTCCAAATTCTAAGAGTAACACAATAATTCATTTAGTCAAGCAGGTAGTGGTCGCTAAGAGTCAATAATTTTAACCGTACCTACTTGAAACGCAACCTTTTTTTTACCAAATGACGAACCATGGGATTTTAATCTACGCATAGGTACGTCGTGTTCTGAATAAACTCAATACTTTAAAACTAGTCGCTAACATCCTCCCCCTTGTGCGTAGCACCAATCTTCGGACATGGCGATGCTACTATCACGACCGAATCTGGACGTCGCAGCTCTCCTCCTCCTTGATCTTCCTCGGTTTCTGTGTGAGTTGCTTCACGTCCACATGGCTGTCTCTTCTGGTCCAATAGTGCATAAGCTCCACACGTGTCTGCTTGCTTATTCAAGAACTGTGCCAGTAACACAAGATCTGCAGGTTCTTGATTTTCATGTTCATCAGCGTATTCATACCAATTGAACTTCAGGTATGTTGGTAACTTTTCGACTATTTCTCTCACCATTACTGGAGAACACAAGTACTGAGGTTTCTGTAGACCCTGAATGGCTGAGACGCAGTTGTGTATATCGCTGGCAAAGGCACAAATATCTTTTGGTGTCGCTGCTATCATAGGGAGGGCCTTTACTCTATCTAGTTCTTCCATAACAAGTGAGTCTGGTCTTCCATAGCGACGCTGAAGCGCTTTCATAACTTGGTCTGGAGTGGCATCTGAATACAAAAGGCTCTTGAAATTATTTCTTGCCTCTCCTTTTATGGCTTTTCGAAGTCTTGCTATGTTCTGCCTCGGTGTGAAAGATTTCGATGTATCATCATAGACTACTCTGAAAGCTACCCATTCGGAGCTGGTTCCATCGTAATAAGGCAGATCTTGATGATAAGATGGCAGTGGCAGTTGCACAACTGCTGTCGTGTGGCTGTCAAATGCTTCTCGTATAGCACCTGCTAAAGTTTGGACCTGGTTCGTAGACATCAGGGGCTGTTCTTTCTTTACGATCCCTTGGTTTTCGTGAAAATCTTGTTCTGGGATGATATCTTTCACATCTTCCAAAGGTGACGTCTGGGTCCAGTTCTGAACATGCGAAGCTCTGTCGTCGTGTTCCTCATCCAAATCGTCTTCTGAAGCTCTGGTCGTTTCCACTATGAAAACTGGCAACTTTGTATTCATTATCATTCCTTGTTCATCATTTTCCCTCTTCAATTCATAGTCTGAATGCATAGCTTCACTCGACTGTTCTGAGCTTTCAATCTCCGAGTGAAGCAGGGTCCCACGTTTTTCAGGAATGATGTCTTCTGTTTCTTCCAAAGTAGTTGCTTGGATACAGTTCTGAACATGAGATGTTCTATCATCTTGTTCCTTATCCAGACTAACTACTTTATCTTCGATTCGTAGTTTCTCAAGTCTGATACGAGCCAGATAAGCTGCTGCTTCAGCGCGCTGCAATTCTAAACGCGCCAGTTCTTCTCTTGCTTCTAAATCTCGTAATTTGGCTGCAGATCTCTTAGACCGAACTGACGTGCGGATACAATCAGAGACCCCCTGATACAATCATCTTCAAGGTTCCGTTCTGGTTCTTCCGCTCAGCCATCATCTCGTCAGCGGTCCTCTGTTCTTTGAGTCTAGTCCTGTTTTCAACCATCTTCGTTACTTCTGTCGCAGTGGATCCCGAAGATTCAATGTTTGAAGTTTCTTAAGATCGTGGCTATAGCTTCGATAGATGTGGTCCCTTCTGATCTGCGCACATTCGCATTTTCTGTTCGTTGCGATGTCTGTTCTGCGCGTAGGGGCACACCCGTTTCCTTCTGGAACCTAGTGAGAGTCATGTCTCTAGGTCCCGGTTCGTAGCTTCACCTTCAAAAATCTTCAATTTCCAGTTCTAGGAATCCATATTCGGGCATCCGGTTCGAAGGACCATTTGTTGCGGCGCGTCGCTGGTAAACACATGCGTAACAACGCCTGGGAACTTGTCCCACTTAGTTGACGGGGCGCGAGTGAGTGGGGCCAGGTAATTATTTTGCACCCTGTCCCTTAGTTGGTTCGTTGGTTCGTTGGTTCGTTACAGCAAGTGAGCGAACAGGTGTTCGTTTGGCTTGCTGACTCGCTAATAATATGGGCTGGTTGGCGTCCCGTCCTGTGCACCCCGGTCGTGCACATCTACCGCGACAGGTAGACCTAGCGTAGGTACTTGTCGTGACGAAGAATGGATACTGGATGGTTGTATTAAAATAAAAGACTTATTACGTGTACCAGTGCTCTAGACTGACTGACTTTATTTCGTTCAACGAGTGGTATTTATACAGAAAAATATTGAAGCGAGTTGAATATTCCCACGCCAATATTCACACTGTTTTAGAACACTCTTAGTTAACACTTAGTTTTACCCATAAAATAGGTTGATTTACAATACAAAAACTACAAGCTAACATAAATTCAAAACTTTGTTTTTGTTCTCAATTGGCCTCTAGTCTCGCCTAAAACATAAGTGCCTTCTAAATAATTCTACACTACTTTAAGTCCAAATTCTAAGAGTAACACAATAATTCATTTAGTCAAGCAGGTAGTGGTCGCTAAGAGTCAATAATTTTAACCGTACCTACTTGAAACGCAACCTTTTTTTTACCAAATGACGAACCATGGGATTTTAATCTACGCATAGGTACGTCGTGTTCTGAATAAACTCAATACTTTAAAACTAGTCGCTAACATTTGTATATTTAGATTTATGACATTAAATAGATTATTATATATAATATCTGTCCCGGCTTTACTCACGTGTTAAGTCGACGTAAGCCCGACTAGTTTCGAACCCATCCGGGGTGCTTTTTCAAGGGAGTCAGTTCAGATTTTCAGATTGTGACTGCGAGCTGCTCGTAGAGCCCGTTGAGTCCCTTGAAAAAGGACCCCAGATGGGTTCGAAACTAGTCGGGCTTACGTCGACTAAACACGTGAGTAAAGCCGGGACACATATTATATATAATGAAAATCACTCACGATAGTTTAAACGCTAAAATAGATTATTATTAAAATTAAATCATTATACTGTTGATTCCACATAGTTTAATTTCAGGGATAATTCTATAGACTTGCACAATCTATATTTACAGTCGTAATACCCAAGCAGTGTATCATCCGTTTGATTCAGTATGCACGCTCCAATTCAAAGGAAAGCCATAAATATTTATTGCTTTTATACACAAACTTATCTCAAATGCGTCTATGGGTTGTTTTTCAATTTATTTTTGTGTAGCTAATGTGAAGCTTGCAAGGTCTTCTAGTCTTTTATATAAAAGTTACGCCCAAAGTTGACATAAATTTAGTGTTAAAATAAAATAAGAATCTTTTGAGGCTCGTAACTTTAAAATCAATATTTTTTCAATGTTTAATATATCAATAAACCTAGATAATGGCAAGGCAAACCGATATAATACTTAGTTTTGAGCATACAATATCAAATAATGTTGTAATTACCCTCCTACGTTTGTATGAAGAAAGCACCGAACTGAGCCCACTTAATAGTGGTTTAGGTATATTTAGTTTTACTATTCTTCAACATTGAACCTGTTTACGCAACTACACTGAGATAAGGTCAATGACGACAGACTGATTAAAAATGGCTACTGCGACCGTTTTATCTGTTACGATATAATTACATTATCTTTGTGCTACTAAAATCTAAATTTGATTTCACTATCGGCTGAATTCCACACATGTTTCTTTAATTCACAATATCATATCCAAATCAGTTCTTTAATATTTAATTTTTCTCTTTTCTATCGTCTAAGTAAATAGGTCCTTTTTTAGAAGTCCTTCTGTCCCGTTGACCTAGAATCCTGAAATTTGGCAGGTAGGTAGGTCTTATAGCACACATTTGGGGAAAAATCTGAAAACCGTGAATTTGTAATTACATCACACAAAAAAAAATTAATTGTGGTCATGAACTAATAATTAGTATTTTCAACTTTCGAAGTGAGTGACTATATCAAGTGGGGTATCATTATCGTGCAAAATATCGAAAAAATACGACTGTAGTACGGAACCCTCGGTGCGCAAACCTGACTTGCACTTGGCCGGTTTTTTTTGCTCTCAGATCGTCATCAAAACTCTATGTTATTAATTTAGTTTTATTTAGATCGTTGTCTGGTCATTTTGGTACGGACTTCAAAAAAATATTTGCAAATCTATGGTTCCACACCACAATACCAAAATATTTTAGATAATCATAATCATAATCATTAATTTATTTTGCTCAGATATGGTAGGTACATGTATATAATTTACATGGGGTCTTATAAATTAGGTAATCAGTCACATAATATGACATATCCTACCAAGCATGCAGCATCTCATATCACCGTCTTGAAATATTGTTATGTTATCATGTATGCATTATTAGTTTTAAAACTTGTTTTCCAATATATCTTATTTAATGTACGTACATTCGCAGCATCACCTAATCTCAGACACTCGATAAAACCCACACTCTCAGGAAAACTTATCTCGCGCCACACTACGGTCGCTTGTCATTTTCCTGATAAGAGCTCGGGATGCGATGGCCTCGGATAACGTTATCACTCTATTTGCCGCTAGTATTATTTCAGCCGCTATGATTAACGTAGCTGTCGTCGTGGGAGCGGCTAGCAATCTCGGCTACCAAGTTTTAAAGAAGCTAACCAAAGTTTACAAAGGAAAAATATACTTCACGGCCGAGGATGAGTCCGCCGGGTACAACATTCACGATGTCTTGAAAAAAAACAACTCAAACCTCGAATACTTCAAGGTTGACGTCGCGTACACGAAAAGCATTATAAAATTTAGGCATCACATACAAGATCGAGATGAAAGGATTGAGTTATTGATCAACATCACCGACTACGTTCCCACGGAGAGACATTTGTCGCATTTTGAAAAAGTGAGGCGAACACTAAGCGTTAACTTCTACGGATACATAAACTTTGGGAAACTCGTGTATCCCTTGTTAACGGAAAACGCTCGAGTTGTCAACGTATCGGGACCAGCTGGACTTTTAACCACAATCGAAAACGAAGCTATAAGAAAAAGAATCAGTAATCCAGAACTCACAGAAGATGACTTAGTGGCGATCATTCAAGAATATGAAGAAGCTGCTCGAAAAGGAGTTGAAAAAACAGAAGGTTGGGGAAGTGTTACAGCGTTCAGCAAAGTTGCATTAAGTGCTGTCACATTCCTCCAACACAGACAATGGTCTGATAAAGGTGTCGTTATCAACTGCGTGAATCCAGGCAACGTGACTAGTCGCGAAGACAGAAAATCTACTAAAGTGTTCGAGGAAGGCGCCAACGCGATATTATATCTGGCCTTGGAGGCGCCTTTGACTCTGAAAGGGAATTTCGTGTGGAGCAACTACAGTGTGATAGAATGGAACAGTGACCCATTTGTAGAAGTTACTAGCGTGTAGATCAGTATTTCATATTTTATTTGTTAATTTATTTTTATGTTACGTATTTAGTGGTTAGTCTATTATAGAATTTTGCTCGTGACTTCGTCCGCGTGGATTTCATAAATTTCAAACCCACATTTAACCCACTTAGGGGTGGAATTACAAAAAATAGGACTGTATTACGGAATCCTTGGTGTGCGAGTCTGACTCGCACTTGGCCGGTTTTTTAAATCACGTGATAATTATTATTGTGGCTTGTCAAGCTAAATTCACAGTATTTGTACTCAAAATTATCAACACGATATCAAGTGAATCATAATATGTTTATCTCAGTGGCACACAAAAATAATAAGGAATGTTTGAAACCTACTACTGTTTTATCTCACCTACTACTATTTTATAATCTTATTTATCTATATTTTTAGCCATAAAATAAGCGCCATCAATTGTTTACAATAATTAAACTGGTTATCCCCGCGTTTTCATCCGCGTGGACTAAACGAATTTCAAACCCTTATTTTACCCCCTTAGGGGTTGAATTTCATTTTCATCCGCGTGGACTAAACGACTTTTAAACCCTTATTTTACCCCCTTAGGGGTTGAATTTTCTACGTCATAATAGCTATCCGATAATAGAAAGGCATTCCGAACCAGTGGTAGATGCATCCGACTATTCGTAAGTACTTGTAAAAGTTTATACGAATAAAAAAGATTTTTATTTTATTTTATTAATTTTATTTTATCTTCATGCCAAATTTCAACTTATCCGTCCAGTGGTTTGAGCTGTGCGTTGATAGATCAATCAGTCAGACAGTCAGTTTTTCCTTTTATGTATTTAGAAGAATATTTCTGAGCTTCGTTTATATCATAGAAAAATATGCTATTGACAGTAAGATTTCTCAAGAACAAACGAAGATCCCTTGCTCAATCTTAAAATAGTTAAATAAGTATTTGATTACAAAAAATTCTCGCAACTTCCTACACCTGGATTTCGGATTTTTAAAAAACTCGATTAAGGATTTTTTAAAAGACTGAAAAACGTATTTTTACAATTCTAACTGCACCGCATATATACCTAGTTCACGGAAAACCGTTTAGGTTCATTAGGCATTAATTGGATTCGGGTGAAACAAAATATATTTTGTTTAGCAAAACCATAATCTAGTGTTCCGGGCATGATATATTATTTGTTATCGAATTATCTCTTAATTTATAACTGATCCGATTATCATAATGTTACCGGGGAATTATACTGAAAGAATAATAAGCTGATCATATCAGGAAGACAGCATCAAGACCGGGAGCCGCAGCAGAAACAGCTGAAAACGGCAAGCGGCGCAAGTATGCCTCTCTTATAGAGAGTTACATTTTTGTGCCGTTTGCCGTGGAGACCCTGGGGCCATGGAGTCTTAGTGCTAAAAATTTTTTACGAGACATTTCACCGCGATTAACAGCCTCAACTGGTGACAGAAGGGCTGGCTCATTTTTTGCGCAGCGGATCAGCCTGGCTGTCCAGCGCGGAAATGCAGCCAGTATTCTTGGCACCATTCCACGCGGTCATGATTTATATAGTAATTAGATAAGGCTAGCTCTAAGTTTTATTGTATTAAAAAAAAAAAAAAAAAGCTGATCATATTATGTAATTGAGATGTGATAGCCTAGTGGGTATGGCGTCCGCTTCCTAATCGGAGGTCGGGGGTTCGATCCCGGGCATCTCTAACATTTCGGAGTAATGTGCGTTTTAATTAATTATTATCACTTGCTGTAACGGTGAAGGAAAACATCATGAGGAAACCTGCATGCCTGAGATTTCTCCATAATGTTCTCAAACGTGTGTGAAGTCTGCTAATCCACAAAAAAACCGCACTTGGCCAGCGTGGCAAACCATGGCCAAAACCCTTTTCACTCTGAGAGGAGACCCGTGTTTCTACGTAAGAAATAGCAATTTGTATTTCTGTTTTATCAAATCAGGTTATTCCGTACTACAGCTGCGATACTGATGCCGCGCTTTTCCAGTCTCTTCTTTCATTAGCAAGACTCTTTAATATTAAGAGTTTGTTCTACACGCTGGCCGCTTCGCAGAACGCATCCACTCTCACCTGGGCCGCAGCCTCAGAGCATTAGCATAAGATCTATATTCCATAAACCACTCGCTGTAAGAAGACCTTGGCTAGTGCAGTGACGTTACCAGGTAGTAAAAAATTTACGACGCCCTTAACTCTTTGGCGGTTGAGGAAAATTCAATTTATGACATTATCCGTGGGAAATGGGTTTTCTATTTTATAACACGTAAACAACGTTAGAGGGATTTTCTTAGTATTTAATATGGACATTGGCACTTCAGGTACACTTTATAACCTGCCATTAGTCGCAAGTAGGAAGTTGTCAAATCACGACGACTCCACCGTCTATAAGATTTATCCAGATGTCAAGAAACGGTTTTCATTGTTATGGCCAAACGTGACGACATTGTGGCGGTTGCCACAGTAGAAACTAGATGGTGCTGTTCAATCGATAACATTTCATGACGTAGTCCCGAATAAATGTACCGCCGACAGTACTCTCACTAACGGAGTTTTCTGCAATCTGGACTATGTATAGAAGTTTCAAGACACCACCGTCGGCCCAGCTGGCGCTACTGAGCACAACCAGCCGCTCGGTGGGAGATTTCCCTTTGGTACGGTCGAGCCTGCACAGTGCACACCGCTCCCGTACAACATAAGCTACTCAGTACTTGTTGTAAAGGTCAGTATTACCTATCATAACAATATTATTTAATAAGCCAACGAATTTCATACGAATAAAATATAATAAATTCGATTCACGTGAAAATAAAAGCAGACAATCAAAGGAGTGGCTCGTTAAAAGTTCTCAACGCATTCGTTAACCTCAAACTTGATACATCCGTTCACGGAACTCTGTCGTTATCGGCATTTCGTGATTGAATCTTTTACATAACTCCAATATAAAGCGGATCGCATACTGTCTCCATACTCAACTCAAGCGCTCGCAGGCTCGATGATGATGAAGGGTCTACTCGATCGACCTAAGTCAATCGGGGTGCGGGCCTCGAGGCTGGGCCTCCTTACCCGGACATTTCCTCTCAGGTAACACATTGTTACCTGGATCCTAATGGTTTTTAGCCTGGTAGGCCACGGTCTCGTCTTTCTTTGACATAGACCTTATTGTGTTGTCTCTCCGTGAAGTGTCAAATCCGGTGGTATCGTCAATCTCTTGCGTCATCCTGTTCGCAGGGTCGCAGGCTCTTTTAGGCGTATGGCGGTCGTCACATGTTGACGCTAGGTGACGCTTCTCATATTCACACGAAAGAATCAAACTGTGATCACGCAATACGAACCGATGCAGCCTGATGCCCGGTTTCTGAACTCGTCAGTTATGTTCTCATTAGCTGTTAATTCGATAAAGTTAAACGTCGTTTAACTGTCCATGCGTTTCTGAATACAACAAAAACTATGAAACCGATAACCAGTTCAATATTCTGTCACTAGATGGGTCTATTACAGGAAACGAGTTTCAAATACATATTATTATTTCATTTCGCCACCAACACTAGTTTTATTAATAATAGTATTTTTTCTATGCTAAATAAATGGCTTGATACTGTTTTTACAAAGTAACGAACAACTTACAATTAAAATACTTTTAAATCTAAAAATACGCAAAACATGAACTACCTACTGACAGATGAAACGTCAAGTTAACTTTATGGAATAGATAAACGGCGCACATTGGCCAGTTAAGTTTGAACGGAGTGTATCTTGCATTGCGTTGTTCAGAAACGCACTGCCTCGAAATATCGGACATTGAATAGATAAACCGTCGATAAAAGTACTCAGAAACCGGGCATCAATCACGCTGAAGTGTTATCCTTAGAAGCCTATACAGGACATTACCAGAAAGGTGGCAAAAACGAAGACAAGCCTCATACCCTGATTGCCATCTCAACCTGTCGCGTACTATATCATCGTTCACACTTACGTCATCATCATAGTGTACGGCTAAAAGTCATGAATAAAAATTTGTTATTTGTGTGCGATTACCTTAACAGAACGATTCAATATAACTTGCTTCAATATTTAATATTCAATAATACCATTCCATACCTTTTATTCTTGGTACTTTTTTAGGGTTCCGTGCCTCAAAAGGAAAAACGGAACCCTTCTAGGATCACTTTGTTGTCTGTCTGTCTGTCTGTCTGTCAAGAAACCTACAGGGTACTTCCCGTTGACCTAGAATCATGAAATTTGGCAGGTAGGTAGGTCTTATAGCAGACATTCGGGGAAAAATCTGAAATTCGTGAATTTGTGGTTACATCACACAAAAAAAATTAAATTGTGGTCATTAACTAAAAATTAGTATTTTCATTTTCGAAGTAAGATGACATAGGTATTATATGAAAGGGCTTCACCTGTGCATTCTAAAACTGATTTTTATTAATTTTTAATTTTTATGCGTCATAGTTTTTGAATTATCACGCAAAATGTCGAAAAAATACGACTGTAGTACGGAACCATCGTTGCGCGAGTCTGACTCGCACTTGGCCGGTTTTATTACTTAATTTGATGCAGTGTACGGTAACAGACTTGTTTTTCGTATGGCATTTTATTTAATTTGGCGCAGTCTATACGACTTTGAGCCGAGCTGAAGCTTTTTGCAATTTAATTGAGCTTTTAAAAGTCTATTTGTGTGACATTTTGAATTTATATACACTGTCGATATGTTTTTCATTAAAAGACCTCGTAGATATTATATTACTGAATTTAATAAAATTGACAGAACCGTTAAAAAAGTAAGAAAAATCCCTGAGTATGATCGTTGGAATTAAACAACTAATTACTATTGAATAGACAATAGAAATGTTTCTTAACCTGTGATCTGTTTAAACGTATCTATCTTTAGAATATTTTTTTGTGGGAGGCTTGGGCCGTAGCTAGTTACCACCCTATCGGCAAAGACGTGCCACCATGCGCTTTAGCGTTCCGGTACGATGTCGTGTAGAAACCAAAGAGATATCATAATAGCTGCCATACCCCTTCCAGGTTAGCCCGCTACCATCTAAGACTGCATCATCACTTACCACCAGGCGAAATTGCAATCAAGGGCTAACTTGTGCCTAAATAAAAGAAAGAAAAGGGAAGAAAGAAGCAGACCATACTGGAAATATCAAGAATTAAGTACCAGGCAGGCAGAAGAAGATGGAAGAGAAAAACCTTGAACACATTTCTGTTAAAGCTTAATATACTCAAAAGGAAATCAAATGGACGGTTAGAAAGTATCTAAGATTCCCCGGGTAAAGGATCGGCGGATTTGTAAAGCTAATTAGGGGTCTGCAGTTCAATCCCGCCGGCCCTGATTAATGGAGGTGCCTCAGCGATCGTGAAATTCGTTTTCTTTGAATGCATTCTGTCTTAGTGCAAGTTTAATTCACTTAACTGGCAGAGTAAGTAACATAAATAATGGTGAAGTGGATTAAGTTGTTTAGTTTTGTTTGTTTTTAGGGTTCCGTACCTCAAAAGGAAAAACGGAACCCTTATAGGATAACTTTGTTGTCTGTCTGTCTGTCAGTCAAGAAACCTACAGGGTACTTCCCGTTGACCTAGAATCATGAAATTTGGCAGGTAGGTAGATCTTATAGCTGACATTTGGGGAAAAATCTGAAAACCGTGAATTTAGGGTTAGATCATACCAAAAAAATTAAATTGTGGTCATGAACTAATAATTAGTATTTTCAACTTTCGAAGTGAGATAACTATATCAAGTGGGGTATCATATGAAAAGTCTTCACCTGTACATTCTAAAACAGATTTTTTTTATTTTTATTCATCATAGTTTTTGAATTATCGTGCAAAATGTCGAAAAAATACGACTGTAGTACGGAACCCTCATTGCGCGAGCCTGACTCGCACTTGGCCGGTTTTTTGTATCTGTAGGATGTCTAGGAAATAGAATGTCTTGGAATACTGGAGAGGATAATAGTGTGGGCAACACAGAAAAACCTGCGATCTGTCACCCGTGAGTGGAGGTGTGACAGGGCGCGGAAAAAAAAGAGGAACGATATAAAAGTAATTAAGCGAGATATAAGTACTAGGTGATTAATTAAGCTAGATATAAACTAAGTGGATGTGACAAGTGTACCTGAATATAAGACTGTGGACATTGGAACTGCGTTTGATTCATACTAGGGTCATCCCAAGACTAATAAACCCGGATTGGAGGTTAAGTTGTTTATATCAGAAGATTGGATGTGATTCATGCCCAAAAATGCGGGTCTATCCTGGAAGATGTTAAAAGTGCCTGTACAAGACGCATAGCAACATATTTATTAGGTACTTATATCGGAAATTATATGAAGAAACCTACCTGAACGAATAACAAAGTGAATATGAAATACATACAAACTGCAATGGTGCTACACTATTACTTTGGGAGTACTTGAGTAGACCTGTGTCGAGTTGGAGGACTTGTCTCCAACGCAACTACTCAAGAGATTGGTTTGAGGAAAGCACCTTATACTGTCTGGAACAAGCAGAAGTACGTAGGTCGATGGGTCCAATGCATCCATAGGTTGTATTGAAAGCGGTGAATCTGTGTACTTACCTTCTTACAGTGGATGTTCATTAAAGCATGGGTGAATATTAAGAGTGCCTAATGTAAGATTACTGCATCAAAATACCTAAGTAGGTATTTGATAAGTCACAATATTACCAATTGATACTTTTAGAACAGAGTAAGTGAAGGCTATAATTATTAATAGTAAGTAGATATCAGCATTATGACTTATTTGAGAGTTCAAAGTAAGGGATTATAGTTTTATTCTGACCGCTTTAATGGATTATTATGTAGGGACATACCTAGCCCTAGATTTGATCTATGAAGTTATAAGTAGTATTAGTATTAATTTCAAGACTGGATGCAACGCACCGTAGTACTAACACCTTGTATTTTAAAATCGAAATAAGGTAATAAGTGATATGAAATACTTTAAACCAAATAGGCACCTACCTATATTAAAGTAGAATCAAGAAAACAATTAGATTATTATGTAGGTAAGTACTTGATACATGAGCTAGTGTAGAAATAAAAAAGTAGAGTTTATTTGCTAGAATGTGGTACAATTTGGTCTTAAATCTGTTTTGATCTAACACATTCAACCAATAACTGAGTGTGCAAATTATTACCTATAGTACATTATCATAGCATAATAAAATGTGAAAATTTAGAATGAATAATATCTACTTAACTCATTTATATATAACTTTATCTATCTAGGAAGTAATGTTGACAATATAATTTTATTCAAGTCTTAATTTAAATCATTCAACAATCATTTTAAAAAAAGAAATATGTACATGTGCTTTAGTTAAAAATAGAAATAATAATCTTACAATAACAACGGTCATATCTACATCAATGGGTCAATCAATGGTTTTAGTGCAAAATTTGGGTTATATACAGGGGTCTGATATAATCAAGTAGGTATGTACTTGATACTGGTGTCGCTTAAATGCAATATTTCCGAGATTATTCAACTGTTACCATTTTTTTCATGTTCGACAACTTTTCTGATGATGTACACGACCCTGTGACCCCGACTTGACGATGAGGTCGACGAATGTGAGATGAACAAGTGGTTTTGGCCGGCATCTGTGGTGGAGAAGTGCACATAACCTTCAAGTTGTGATTAGAAGCAGTCATGTACCTGCATGGATCGGATAAGAACACAGTAACTCTTGGTGTGAGGCCTGTTATAATGATACAAAAGAAAAAAAAGCCATCCCGGGCTGCCTCATTATGATGGAGGGTGTAACCTCAAGGTATTGTTATGTAATACAGTAATAAGAAGGTAAGAAACATCTGAATACTACTATGGTTAATTGAAGCAAATCTAGTTTACCTAGTAACTAAAATAAAGTCTTAAAACTTTGAATTGAATAGTCTCAATATGAGTAGTTATTCTTGTTTAATTAAATAATTACATACTTAACTATACACATAGTAATATTTTAGTACAATTTAAGGATAGAATGCCTGAAATATGTGTCAGGTGCATGTGTTTTCATTACCTACCATTTAATGTAAGATTTTTGGATTTGGGTCTATGGTAGGCATGGTATGGTTGTGAGAATGATAGACAGTGATAGGGAGACTAATAGAGTCGATTGCTAGATGCACCCACTTAATACCTATCTACCGACTGAATAGTCTGTATTATGTACTGACAGACATAGATCAACCCGCAGGCCCTGCATAATCAAATATGATTTGAGTTCTCTACTAAGCTACTACTGGACACAAAGAAAAGATTTTGGAAAATTCTACCTGGGATGGATCAGCTAATAAATAATTAATTGGTCCACTAGATAAAGTAGGTAACATTGAACCTATTTTGAATCTGTAGGTTTACTTATTCGACCAAATTAGAGTTATTAGATTACTTTGAATACCTAGTAGGTATAGGGTATGAAATATCAGGTTTGAATTAATCTAACTATGTACATACCAGAAACAGAAAGACATACACCACTTATGCTCACGAAAGTAGCCATGTGGATGTTGGAATTTTATTTGATTCTTATACCAATAAAATTTATATTAAGTGCTAGTATGTACTTTTGTTCCGTTTGCTCACCCTTGTGAAAATTATAAATTACATTGGCTGCAACTACCATTTAAGGAGAGGTGAGGTTATGAAAGGAAAATGAATTGAATCATTATTATATTAACCTAAAGTGAATTTAACTGATCAGATCAGATGAAAATAAATAAATGGAATTGAATTAAAATATTTATTTATCAGCATAACAGTGGTTCTTTCAAATGTTCTTAGAGTTTTATAATTAAAAAGGTAAAATTATATGAGCTATCACATTCATATAAAGTCACTAGTAGCTGACATCCTCTTATACTAATAGATGACATGCATTCGTGATTTTTAGAATTCGGAAAATAAAAATAATAATAAAATGAAAATACGTTTCCACTTCTCATGCTCGTAAGGTTCTATTTTACGCTGGCTATAAGAGGACTAAAGTGCGTTTCATGCTGTTATGCACAAGGTATTTATAGGTAAACAACAGTCTCTCTGAATGACATATGGATGAGAAAGAATGTATGTAATTTCTATGGTGCCAGTGAACTTTTGCACTTGTATTGAGGTTGCGACCTATACCTACAAACTCATTACAGCACCCTCATTTAATCCCTACTCTTTTCGGACAATCTATAGATATGTACTTATAGTAATATTATTGTTACATTTCCTCGCAATCGAAGTGAAAAGCAGTGTTTATAACTCGGCTCAAGTGGCTTGTTTGGTGCCCTTGTTGTACAATCTGCTACCATAAATCAAAGCCTTTAGGTACTTACTACCTCGGAAAAACACGCACTGAACAACAGGTTAACTACCAAGTACATCATAAATTATTTACTGTTGTTATTATTGGATTGGCTTACCAACTTAATAGATGATACTATCTGCTGTAATAATAGAAATTAGAAAGAAAAAGTTACGAAGTTCAATTTTTATGTACGAGTAAAGGAAACTTTGAAACATGTGTCTCTAATAACAAAATAGAGTTACGAAGGTGTTATTAAATGAAGTGGCAATGACTGTGTGTGCAATGTTATGTATTACAGGGTCTGGATTGTTGTATTTCTTTATATAGCCTACTAACACATAATTTTATCATATCGTTGTTTCTCGGGTATAAATAATGCACGAATAATTCGATCTCTGACTTAGGTTTAGATTTGAAATAAGAAATGAAATTGTCAGTATACAGAGAAGTGTAAATCTTAACCTTGCAAGCCCCATCGGATAAATAGTGGAGAAACGGATTCCCTACTTTTACTGCCCAAATTTTGACTAGCTATTTGACTTTGGAAAAAGGAGCTTATGAGATGCATATTTTTACTAAATAAATAAATTATTAATATAATTATTATAAACAAAAGACGGATTGCTCTCTTGTGTGTGTGCCCTTAAATTATATTAAAATTTCAAACGAGTTGCACAATTATTATCACTTGCAGACATTACACGTAGGGCGATTGTCTAAAACCTGCATCAATCATTATTGTTCTGATTGGCTGAATTTGTGCGATTCTTGTTGCAACAATGCATTGTGGCCAATAGTGAGCGAGCATTAGCCAATCGGAGATGATTGCGATCGTGACATTGTAGCTGTCAAACAACCGCGGTAGAGCCCACGGTGAACTAAAGATGTTTACTACTGTAGATACCCCACAAATAGTTGAGAATATCGATTTGAGTATTGAGTTCAGTAGTCTCGATAACTAGTCTTTCAAATCATTAATCAAATTACTAAAAGCCATAAAGCAAATTAAGAAGAAGATTAATCAAATGAGGTATTAAGGGAGCAAACACTTAGCGAGTTTGCCATAACCGTTGACACTATAATATTCATTCTATTGACTGTACACAAATAATCGCTTCTGGTGGCTGTCTTGAGGAAGCGAATTAAAAAAAAAAAAATGGTGTTTAATATTGTTATGATATAACGTGTCATTGTTATGAATGTGATTATTATTTTTAGACTCTAAACAAACTGACAACTAGTGAATGAGAGAAAAGGATACCGACTTATGTATGGACTGAGTCCTGGTGTGATAAGCGGTGATCCCTGAGAATATTAGAAACGAATACCGACTTATGTATGGACTTACTCCTGGTGCGATAAGCGGTGATTCCTGAGAATATCTGAAAAGAATACCGACTTATGTATGGACTTATTCCTAGTGTGATAAGCGGTGACTCTTGAGAGTATTTTATGATAACCTAAGGAGCAAATAAGAGAGAAGAATACCGACTTATGTATGGACTTATTCCTGGTGTGATAAGCGGTGATTCTTGAGAGTATTTTATGATAACCTAACAAGCAAATAAGTGAAACGAATACCGACTTATGTATGGACTTATTCCTGGTGCGATAAGCGGTGATTCCTGAGTATAGTTGAAAAGAATACCGACTTATGTATGGATTTATTCCTGGTGTGATAAGCGGTGATTCTTGAGAGTATTTTATGATAACCTAACAAGCAAATAAGTGAAACGAATACCGACTTATGTATGGACTTATTCCTGGTGCGATAAGCGGTGATTCCTGAGTATAGTTGAAAAGAATACCGACTTATGTATGGATTTATTCCTGGTGTGATAAGCGGTGATTCTTGAGAGTATTTTATGATAACCTAACAAGCAAATCAGGGAAACGAATACCGACTTATGTATGGACTTATTCCTGGTGCGATAAGCGGTGATTCCTGAGAATAGTTGAAAAGAATACCGACTTATGTATGGATTTATTCCTGGTGTGATGAGCGGTGATTCCTGAGAATATTTTATGATGAACCAACCGGCAAATGAGAGAAAAGAATACCGACTTATGTATGGACTTATTCCTGGTGAGATAAGCGGTGATTCTTGAGAAAATTTTATGATAACCCAACAAGCAAATAAGAGAAAAGAATACCGACTTATGTATGGACTTATTCCTGGTGTGATAAGCGGTAATTGCTGAGAATAGTTTATGTAATATACCTTGTCCCAATTGTGTCAAAGGTTGTCTATTTTATATGTTCCAAATGAGACATATTGTTATTGGAAAATTTAATTCATGTCCCAATTGTGACATACAGCAAGTGGAAATTTTTGATTTTGTAGCAATCGTGCCAAAGGAGGGCAGCATTGACTATAATATAAACCTAAGAATAAGGAATCAAGAATGACAAATGGAAGGTGGCAATACTGACGTAAACAATGGATCGTATTCCGGTGACAAAAGCTGGTCCTAGTAAGAACCAACAAACGAATTGGAAAACGGCTGACGAAGCGTCTGAAAAATGACGAACAATAATAGTCTGGTAAAACCTGATTCGATAATCCCGATGCGAGTGGACGGTGATCTTCAGTATGAACTTCAGCAACTGATCGGGTCGCGATGGTGACAAGAGGGAGTCCAGTTAATTTGATGGAAAACAAGCAGACTAAATCGGGGTCGGCAAGTGGAAAGGGTGTATCCTTTTTATTAATAATAATAGATTTATCTACAGAATAGGGGTACAGAAGTAGATATCATGGTTGGAAATCACTTTACCTGTTCTAGCAGATACTTACTAATGTTCAAGGGTTACTTAAATTCAAATTAAAGTTCTTATAATGGACGTATTCAGTAATAATATATTTATTATGTCTTGCTGAATTCGGTACGTAGTAGAAGTTGTATAGACCCTTTAAAGTAGATCTAAAATGACATGCTAATTGTAAATGCTAAATATCGGTTCATGTTAATGCACATCTTCGCAGTCACTCATTGTATTACGTTGATGTTTGGTGGAAACAGCACAGTAAAGAGCAAATTCTTAAATACTATTTCAAGTAACATCTATTCCAATAGACTATATAAGCAGTTCGCGCACGAAGGCTTGCTTACTTCACTCGCTAGGTATTAATGTATGGATCGCTGATATGTTATCAAAGCGTATAAGTACACCAATGTATCACGAAATAATTTCCTACATCTTTGTCATTCATTTGTCACACACTGACACGAGACAAGCAACGGTGACCGATGCAGCAATTCACGGCTCAGCATGACGCTGGGTTGGTGCAGCGTTGGGTGCTGTCTGTCCTCAATCACCGTGTTCAAGTTAACCATATTATCATAAGAGGACGAGGGTCTCTGGCATCGTTCGTCCTTACGCGCTCAAGAATGTACAAGAATGGAAGTTTCCAGAAATCAGATTTTATTGTATGTTACATCAATTAAGTCTATAGTGCCATCAAGGACTCGTTGCTTGCGAGACAATAAAATGGGGCAACAAAACGCCGTCTGTTGCGCTCTCTATCGCACTTACGGGGCTTATGGTAGACACAGTTATGCATGCATCTACCCCTAGTGCAAGGATGATATGGGGCACCACGGGTAACGAGTTTATAATAATACAATAATACCTTGGCTAACATCATTGTGACTTATTTTGTTATATTAATAATAGTATTTGTTGTACTACAATCGAGATACAGTCAGAGGCAGTCGTCTCAGTTATTTGAAAATATAGGATTACATTGTGCACATTGTAGATCTCATAGTGATCTGTACTGTGTATCATTATCAATTAGTGGATTCATGTTTCTTTAAATTTCTGAAATAATATGATTATTGGATTCTCCTTAGAATACATTGTGGTTTGTTTCGATCTTAGTACTTATTAATAATAACAACTACATTTAACCATATTATTTATCTTGATTTCGTAGACATCAAGAATATTGGTTCAATATTCAATAATTCAATTTGATAGGTAATTATCTTTTATTGTTATTCAAGTAGAGTACAAAATATGGTCACATAATATCTGTGCCGACATCTCTGCCTTTCTGGTCTGCAAAAATATTTTACAATCATTATTCATATACTTACCGATATTGCTTAGTATAATACTACATATATGCAATTAAAGATTGGCATATTGTTTTCTTATTATTTGTTTTACGTTACATACTTATATTGTAATATTATAATTTTTTTCAACGGTGTCAATCAGTAGGTACCACTTGAGAATAATTAAATGTCAATTCACGATAGTCAAATTGATAATTCATGAAACACTACAAAGACATTATAATCAAGGTCAACTCATATCAAATATTCATCAATTGTATGAGAAAATTGGATTATAAGATATTCTTTTAATTTATTTTTAAGTTTAAAGAAATTATGAAGTCTACAGAAGTAGTTAGGTTCATTGGTATATTGTAGAACTTTGTGATTAATTTTGTATAAAGTGTTAGTAATGGTCAATGGGATCCAACCACTCTTACCATATCTCTTAAAATGTTTATACTAGTGAAAATATTGTATTTGTGTTGCATTAGAGCATTATGTAGGATTAGAATTCATGTCATTACAGTGGTAAGAAGGAAAGGGCAAACAAACTTACTTTAATTGAAAACTGATAGTGACATGGTTTAAAATCATAGAGTACTTAGCACTCAGAATTCAAGTTGGTGATAATTCACTATCCTTCTTTTCTTTCCTCGTTGTTGTTTTGTTTAAGTTTGATTATATTTTATTCGCTTTAAATGCAATTTACCAAAGATGTTTTATAATTCTCATAATTAGTATTGCCACATTTGCCATGCAAATATTTATTCACGTATTACTAAATACAAATACAAACTTGAAGAATATGTAGTTCATAATAATATTTAAAAATTAAATTATTGATTTCACTATAATTTCCTTGTATTAAGTATTAACATAAATTGTGTTGATTTCAGTATTTGATTATACTATTGTGAATTGGTTGTATACGTATATCACTAACAATAACTAGATTATAGAATTTTCTTAATATCAAGCTTAAATCAGAATGACTTATAGTATTTACTATTTACTTATCTCAGTGTGATTTGTTGTGTATTTATAAGAATTAGACTTACAGATGTTGATTGCAATGTACATAATGATTATTGATACCAGTATTTTGTAGGTCTCATTGGCACTTGTTTTGTGCACTTGTTAAATCTAACAATGTTAGCTTTGATCTGTTAGAGGAATTATTATACTAATCATATTAATTATAATATAGGACTGTTAAGGTATTCTATGTTGCTCCTATTGAGTTATGGGTATGAGGGCATTACCCTCGGTTAGAAGGCCGAGTGGTCAGATATGGGGACATATCTGGAGCAGGATGGACGACTGTGGGCAACACAGAAAAACCTGCGATCTGTCACCCGTGAGTGGAGGTGTGACAGGGCGCGGAAAAAAAAGAGGAACGATATAAAAGTAATTAAACGAGATATAAGTACTAGGTGATTAATTAAGCTAGATATAAACTAAGTGGATGTGACAAGTGTACCTGAATATAAGACTGTGGACATTGGAACTGCGTTTGATTCATACTAGGGTCATCCCAAGACTAATAAACCCGGATTGGAGGTTAAGTTGTTTATAATAGCTTTGGTCAATACCTGATAGAATAGTAAATTAATAGCTAAAAATTGGCTTTGATTTTTTTTTAGTTCAAGAGCTTCATCGCCCATACGGCACGTAAAGGGGCATTAATTTTGACTGCTTACGAAAAAAACCCTTAAAATTAGCCAGTTCAAAAAATCTACTTCCGCATAAAATTACAGGCTGTAAAAGAGCTGTATAAGTGTATAATTTATGCCGCAATACCCAACCATTACCCGCGGAGTTATCGCCGCAAACAAGCAGGCCGGCTTGTTAAGACTTTAAATTCGCCAAGAACAAGCGGAAAGTCTGCAAAGTTGGCAACTCTTGACTCGACGAGCACTGGGAGGAGCGCTGATAAAGCTGGTTGCAGATTATAGCAAGAGCCGCATAAGCATAACCCAAGTTTTTTTTTTTAATAGATATAGCGAGCAGGCGGGTCACCTGATGTTAAGTGATTACCGCCGCCCATGAACATTTGCAGCACCAGAGGAGCCGCCGATGCGTTGCCGGCCTTTTAGGAATTTGTTGGTCCGCCTCTTGAATAACCCCATGTTATAATCTAGTGGGAACACCGCCGATGGGAGTTGGTTCCACAGTTTGCACGTGCGTGGAAAGAAGGATCTGGCGCAGCGGACGGTCGAAGTGCACCAGACACCCAGATGGTGAGGGTGAAATTCCTTACGGTGGCGCGCGGTGTGGTTGTAGAAAAAAGAGGGTGGAATGAGGTCAAAAAGCTCTTCAGAGCACTTCCCAAGTATCTTTAAAACTAGATTGAATAGGCATCTTCTAGATACACGCATCCCATCTTAGCCCATATCATCATCACTTTTCATTAGATGTGTTGTGGTCAAGCGTTTATGCCTATGATGAATGAAAAAAATGGGGAAGTAGATCGTATTTGATATGTAAAAAAAAAAACATCATCCCCACCCATCCATCGTCAGTTCACTATTGTGCACGAGTCTCCTCTCAGAGAGATGGGTTTGTCGATAGTTCACCACGCTGCCCAAGTGCGGATTGGCAGACTTCACACACCTTTGAGAACATTTTGAAGAACTCTCATGCATGCAGGTTTCCTCATGATCTTGTCCGTTAAAGCAAGTGATATAAGATATAATTGCTTAAAGCATTAACTCCGAAAAGTTAGGGGTGCGTGCCTGGGATCAAACCACCAACCCTCGGTAGGAATCAGTCGTCTTAACCACTACGCTAGTGTCGGTTTCCAAGGGCAAAAGAAATGCGAGTGACGTATTAATTCGTTCTTCTGCATTATATTTAGGAACTTCACAAACTAATTGTTCCTCCTTCACCACTCTTTCACAGAACATCGAAAAATCATCAACGTTGGGCCATCTTGGCTTAAAAATAAAAATAAAAATATTTTTATTCAAATAAACTTTTACAAGTACTTTCGAATCGTCGGATGCATCTACCACTGGTTCGGAATGCCTTTCCTACCGAGAAGAACCAGCAAGAAACTCGGCGGTTGCTCTTTTCAAATATTTGATATAGGTAGGTACAAGATTATGCCATGTATAAAATAGTATTTGCAGTCTTGTGCGTTGCTGGAACGAGCTGCAGGTCAAATCCACGCTCTTTTATCATTTAGATAATCTTCAATTGTGTAATATGCTTTTTTTAGGAGCATATTTTTAATAGATTTTTTAAACTTGTGCAAAGGTAAGTCCAAAATAGTTTGCGGGATTTTATTATAAAAGGTTATACCCATATTCATTGGCATCCAATCTACTCGCTCGAAACGTTGAGCAAAACCAAGGTTTCTGATATGAATCGCTGAGAGAATGCTCTTCCGGTGTCTGTAACGGATGTAACGGACGGCGCGTCCATTACGTCCTTTAACCGTATTTGCCGCGACTAGGGTTGCCAGGTCGCCAAACCTAATAGACCAGCCAGATTGGCCGGACATTTGGGTAAAAAGGCCGGACCCCCTATATTATTGAGGATTTTGTGTCTTAGTATTAATAGGTACGACAAAAAAATTGTATGTAAAATCAAGCTTTTTTTATTATTGTCATAAATCTTGTTGTCATGCGGCACTGTTGCCTGCGGGAGCGACCGACAGTCGACTCGCCTGCGCTCGGCCACGCTCGTTTGCGAAATGTAAAAAGCCTAACAAAAACCGGACAAGCCGGACACGCAATCAAAAAGCCTATATCCGGCTTTATCCGGACGCCTGGCAACCCTAGCCGCGACCTACGGAAGCCTATCTTTACTTACTATTCTTGCGGCTCACCTCTAGTGTGCGTTCAACTTAGAAGCCGGCAGATAATATCGGACAAGACTCCTGAATGGTTAATGAATAATGTTTCAATGAGTTTGGGATGGGGGTGAATTTCGGACAAATAAAACGTCTTGTTTGATTAGCTAGCTACCTGTATTGTATTCCTTTATACTTTTTAGGGTTCCATAGCCGAATGGCAAAAAACGGAACCGTTATAGATTCGTCATGTCTGTCTGTCTGTCCGTCCGTATGTCACAACCACTTTTTTCCGAAACTAAGAGCTATACTGTTGAAACTTGGTAAGTAGATGTATTTTGTAAACCGCATTAAGATTTTCACACAAAAATAGAAAAAACAATAAATTTTGTTATACGTGTGGGGTTATCTATGAATATGTCTTCAAAAATGATATTGAGTCTAAACTGAACAGTTTGCGCGAGAGACACTTCCAAAGTGGTAAAATGTGTATGTGCCCCCTCCCCCCCCCCCCCTTGTAACTTCTAAAATAAGAGAATGATAAAACTAAAAAAATACCGAGATTTATCGTGCAAAATGTCGATGAAATACGATTGTAATACGGAACCCTCAGTGCGCGAGTCTGATTCACACTTGGCCGGTTTTATGCTAGAATTTTTCAGTTCTAAGTATGGGGAACCCCCAAAATTTATTGTTTTTTTTCTATTTTTGTGTGAAAATCTGAATGCGGTTCACAGAATACATCTACTTACCAAGTTTCAACAGTATAGCTGTTATAGTTTCGGAAAAAAGTGGCTGTGACATACGGACGGACAGACAGACAGACATGACGAATCTATAAGGGTTCCGTCTTTTGCCATTTGGCTACGGAACCATAAAAACCGGGAATATCGACATCAAATACTGGCGAGTAGTCACGTCACATTCGCATTCCCACGTGCTCCTGCAATGCTCGCCGTATATAAACATGTCCACATGTCTGACGTCTTAAATTTTTGAATACCAGGATACCAGCAACTTAGAAGCGGTAGTCGTGCCATGACAGCTCAGAGAACTTGTATTTGAACCTTAATGTTATTAAAACAAGAGCTAAATTGCAATACGCTGTCAGATATTTCATGAGTTTATTTCTCTACTACGCTGTTGGGACTGGGGTGTGTTTTATTTCAGGCAAGAGAGTATAAGTTTATAGTGTACGGTAGCGTTTGACTAAAATTTAGCTGCATGTGGTATTTGAGTGTTGATAAAGTGTTTTATTATGTTTATTTCAGCTTCCTAGTGCTATTTTTGCGGAGAGGAAGACACCCCGAGACACGCGATTTTTGAGTGTCCCGCGTGCGCGGATCTTAGAGAAGCAGCACAGGGAGCAAGTGACAGTGTCAACGCCCAAAATCTGGTAGCCCGTATGGTGTCAAGCGAGAATGAGTGGCACAGATACGGTCGGATGCTGAGAGCCATAATGATGAGAAGGGAAGATCTAGAAAAACAAGAAAAAAAGGAGAGAGAGCAACCAGAGGGTCAGCACGAAGTAATGTTACACGGTTCCGTGCTGATCTCGCAGAGGGGGAGGTCTTTTTAGTCCGTGCGAGTCGGACACACCCTGTCGATAGACAGAAGTCCATTAGGGATTTTTCCTCCTCCTAGACAAAAAAAAAACTACCTAGTGCTAATAAAATGGTATGGTCACTTATAGGAAAAGGCTGTCTCTTCCAGCCTCAATAGAAAACGAGACTAATTCACACAACACTATACTGTTACTGTACTAATTACAGAGAAATTCAAAAAGATGCGGCATCAAAAATGCACGTTTGGAAAGAAAGGGCTTGTTTCATTTGTCAAAACCGTCAAACAAGTTGCATCATAAGCATAGACTAAAGGTAAACGGTAGATAGCGAACAGACTAGCAATAAATCAAACTCAATAGAAGGCAAGGTTGGGCGCGTTCAGGAAGCTTGGAGATGTCTTCTTGTTCAAAATTCCTCAGTGCTTGAAGACCAAAGTCTTCGAACAGTGCGTATTGCCAGTGATGACATATGGATCCGAGGCATAGTACTGTGTAGTACACAACATAATTAGTATCTCTATTACACTTATATCCTGTTCAAAGTAGAGCCTCAATAGCTCAACGGGTAAAGCAGTGGACTGAAAACCGAAAGGTCGACAGTTCAAACCCCGCCCGTTGCACTATTGTCGTACCTACTATTAGCACAAGCTTAACGCTTAATTGGAGAGGAAAGGGGAATATTAGTCATTTAACATGGCTAATATTCTTTAAAAAAAAGTCAAGGTGAATCACTCTGCTCTGTATTTCATAACCAACTGGCTTCAGAACACGTCTGTCACGGAGAGCTCCTTCTACCGTTTTCCTTACATCTATGGCTGTCACACACAAAGCCCTGGGGCTGCTATTGGGCTGTCTAATGAATTCTATATGAAAGGCTCTTACAGCTCGCGTCTATTTTGCACGGCTTCGAAGCGCCTCACTGTAACATGTTACAAATATTATATTAGCTTACATTCCTTCCCTGAGTTATTGCTTTTGTATACGTCATAACTCATAATAAACATTCCAAACATCTTTTCACTTAATATACCGTTTTTTTATTAAATGTGTAGGCAGTACATTTTTAAGACTTCTCACAGCCGTACTCAGAGTCGCTAATCGTTACTTAAGATTGAGTTAAAACGAGTAAGATTTATGTGAGAGATATATGTAGCTCTGTCTCGTTTTAACTAAACTTAAGTAACGATTAAGCGACTCTGAGTACGACTGTCAGAATATTATGCACTAGCTGATGCCCGCGACTTCGTACGCGTGGATTTAGGTTTTCTCAAAAATCTCGTGGGAACTCTTTGATTTTCCGGGATAAAAGTAGCCTATGTCCCTTTCCAGGTCTTAAACTATAACCATGCAAAAAATCACGTCAATCCGTTGCTCCGTTGCGACGTGTTTGAAGGACAAACCAACAAACAAACACACTTTCACATTTATAATAGAAGTAGTGATAAAAGCATGGCTATAGCCATGTAATCGTGGCCTTACAGCAATATCGTTCCCACTCGTTCTCACTAGTTGCACATTTTTAATTCGATTAAGGAGGTGGTATTGACACAAGCGTGGCCCGCGGAGAACTTGTTGAATCAGAGGTATCACTTCTTCTCTCTGGAGTTTTGACCGACGTTTTTTTTTCTATTAGAAATAATATCAGCTAGAAATAAAACTAGCTATATTTTTATATATTATTTTGGCTAGCCCCCTATTCAGTCAACAAAATAGTTTTTTTTTTCCTTATTGAAGCAGTGGGTTAAATAAAAACCAGCAAGCAGTATTATCGCTCCAATTTATTTATTAATCATTCATCGCAATAATAATCACCGATTTATATTTAATACTATTTACAACACATTAGTTTTTGCTTACACTGATGTATTTATTACTGTTTATTTATATCACTATTAATTTGCATTGATTTACTTGTCACAATTTCTACTTACACTGAATTTACCGATTAACTAATATTTAGAACACAAACTGGCATAGTTTTTGCTGACACCATGTTACGTACAATAATATCTCTCGAAATGAGCTCTCATGGCTTTTTAAAGCTGTATCCCTACCGAAGGCGTCCGGTAGGTGGGCTGTGATTCGCTGTTAGGCTGCGGTTGGCGGTGATTCGCTGTCAGTGGCGGTAAGCTGTCATTGGCTGTGATAGACCGGCTGGGCAGTGATTAGCCGGCCTCACATAGGTTGGCTCGGGTTGGCTCGGATTGGCTCGGGTTGGCTCAAGTGTGTGGCGTAACATTCGGCCGTCCTGAAACAATGATTGCTCCCGCAATGGGAAAACGTTTGGTTAACTTTCTAGTAGGCAATAGCTCAACGAGATCTTCGGTTTCACGTTATTTATAGGAATAGTTGGCAATATAGGAACCGTAAGCACTGTGATGTGGCAATTAAGGAGTCTGCTGCACCCAGGCATGTAAATAATTTGTAGCCTCCAAGCCCCTTAATACTTCAGGACCTACCAATGCCTACCAGCTTAGTTACAAGAATGTACCAGGGTAAATGTTATCAGTGTTTACTTTTGTTGCAAAGCTTGTGGGGACTTGCCGCTAAATAACTAAATCCCCCTGTCATACAAAGTTACATTATCTAGTTAGCTTTATCCTATCACAAATTTCGAAAACAACATATTATAATAACCAACCTGTATACTGATCATAAGCGATAACCTTTCGCTATCTTACGGAAGGGTCATATTATGTGATCACTGGTTAACATGAACTCTGTAAAATCCTAATCCAATGCTATTGGTTTGTGATTCAACCTGCGATCTTATCTAACTATAAAACCGAGACAGAAATCTCAATATTCATCAAAATTATTACCGTTTTCAGTAAGAATTTTATTATTTTCCATGTCTTACTTTTAAGATTTTTTTTTTGAAAGACTAACCGGCGGTAAAGTTGAAGTAAATAGCTACTTGCTGTGAGTGCTATTACCCCTTATAAGGAATCTTACTTAAATTCCTGCATGTAAATGTTTTAACGAGCAATGAGATGAAAGTACTGCTACCGAATACCGAAACTTAGACTTGGCTACCGAAACTTAGACTTGGCTACCGAAACTTAGACTTGGCTACCGAAACTTAGACTTGGCTACCGAAACTTAGACTTGGCTACCGAAACTTAGACTTGGCTACCGAAACTTAGACTTGGCTACCGAAAACTTAGACTTGGCTACAGAAAACTTAGACTTGGCTACAGAAAACTTAGACTTGGCTACAAAAACTTAGACTTGGCTACAAAAAACTTAGACTTGGCTACAAAAAACTTAGACTTGGCTACAAAAACTTAGACTTGGCTACAAAAACTTAGACTTGGCTACAAAAACTTAGACTTGGCTACAAAAACTTAGACTTGGCTACAAAAACTTAGACTTGGCTACAAAAACTTAGACTTGGCTACAAAAACTTAGACTTGGCTACAAAAACTTAGACTTGGCTACAAAAACTTAGACTTGGCTACAAAAACTTAGACTTGGCTACAAAAACTTAGACTTGGCTACAAAAACTTAGACTTGGCTACAAAAACTTAGACTTGGCTACAAAAACTTAGGCTTGGCTACAAAAACTTAGGCTTGGCTACAAAAAGTTAGGCTTGGCTACAAAAAGTTAGGCTTGGCTACAAAAAGTTAGGCTTGGCTACAAAAAGTAGGCTTGGCTACAAAAAGTTAGGCTTGGCTACAAAAAGTTAGGCTTGGCTACAAAAAGTTAGGCTTGGCTACAAAAAGTTAGGCTTGGCTACAAAAAGTTAGGCTTGGCTACAAAAAGTTAGGCTTGGCTACAAAAAGTTAGGCTTGGCTACAAAAAGTTAGGCTTGGCTACAAAAAGTTAGGCTTGGCTACAAAAAGTTAGGCTTGGCTACAAAAAGTTAGGCTTGGCTACAAAAAGTTAGGCTTGGCTACAAAAAGTTAGGCTTGGCTACAAAAAGTTAGGCTTGGCTACAAAAAGTTAGGCTTTTGGTATCTAATATCTATGCAATTTCGTAGGTAGCTCATGATTGAATTTAGGCAATACAGGATCTTTAGTCAAATAATAACAAGTGTTCTATCCATTTCTACTATTTTAGCTACTCGTACATAACCAGGTAGGCGTAATAGCACAAACTGAACTAGATCTAATTATGTAAAACGTCAGTCTAGTCGGCTTAGTAAAATTTTTGACGGTATTTATGGTCCACCTGGCTAACAATGAAGGACACATGGCTAAATCATATGGTTCAAAACAAAATTACCATTTAAACCGAAAATCTAAAGGTAGAATGAGATTAAATTTACTCGGTTGAAAACTTGTCAGCAAAAGTACGTTACATGTGTTGTACATACAAGCACTACTCTTTTTTTCAGGTAACACAAGTATTATCAAAACCATAAGGATGTCTAACTAGTAATGGTTATTACTAATTCGTTTCCTAAAGTGCCTGATTCTGCCGTCATTACACTATTTACTCGTACCAATACACTGGCTCGTACATTATGTGAGACTACGTCTAGAGCCGTATGCGAGTAAGATTTACTTACTGTGCTAAGTTACAACACGTACCAACATCATGAACACTACCTTTAGTATAATAATATATAAAAAAATGAAGTCATACCATACAACATAAATGAGCACTCCCGAACAGGCAATGTTGCGGCGGCATATAGGTACCCGCTGGCTGCAACCCTGCACTCCATGATGAGGTACCTCGCACCGACTGCTGGCGTCAGGCCACAGAACAAAGCCGCTAAGTGGTGACCATCATAGGTGGTGACACTTGCACTTCACGGACTCGCCAAAAGTTCCGAGAAAAGAAAGATAACTTTGAACACAATATCGTTTAAATACAAGTAGCTTCCGGTTGGTTTATGAAGGACGTCTCTCCCTCTTATAAAGATCTATATTCATTTTACAACAATCTAACACCAGATAAAAATTAATTTCACAAGAAACTCCACAGTCAACGTAAAATATGATAATATGTAAAACAGAGTTTGAGCACACTGAAACTGTTTAGCAATTGACTCTTAAGATAATATCTGATATCATTGTGCCCATCAAAATCATTTATACGTATCTCACACCTGCCCTCTGTAGTCTGTATGACTGCGGCGGGAATATCACCGACTTAAAAAATTAACCTTAGAATTACACTACGACTGAACCGTTTACAAATATGAAAAAAATTACGTCAAAGCTTGTTTCAAAAAAATATTCTGGCTGAGATATGCGGGTAGTCTGAAAACTGCTATCATCGATTACTAGATATTTTTGTTAACTTACGCGAAGCTTAAAGGAAGGGTTACTGTTTGACCTGAAATATGTATGTCTGTTCGTAACTATTCGACAACTTAACCAATTTTGATAAATGATACATCATTCGTCTTGATGGCGTGTGTCACCAAGTACATAAAATACTTAATAAAAAACTCAAAGTTGCGGATTTTATGCGCTTTAATGTGCGGGCTGAAAAAGGTGCGGTGCAAACCGCAGTCAGGGGTTTTTAGAAAACTATTTTTTAAAATTACTTGTTAAGTTTTACGTACAGGTATTTTATTTATTTACGGACAAACTCAAAAATAATGCTGTCTTTTTTTTTTAAAACATTTTATGCATGATTTTTAGTTCTTTTTCCTTAGTTTAGACAACATGATACCTCTCATATAATATTTTTTTTTACTGTAGCGGTATGGTGATATAGCACTCTTATGGTTTTCCACATAGGAAAAACAGCATGCGTGGTTGGGAAGCACTTCAACTAAGACACCAAGTATGTTTTCTAGAATTAAACTGCGAATTCAAATTGCGGGTATCTCAGTGAGATGCTGCGTATTTTACACTATGCATTAATATCATTATAAACGGGATCAAAATTTGAAATGAGTAATGGATGGATCATACCTCGGTTAACATGTCTACGTAGCTGTGGAAGGTTGACATCGAGTGTCGAAACCATAAACACTGCAGATGAATATCTCTTTCCAAAATTCTTCTAAGGATTTTCCGGGCCGCAGAAGTGTCTTCTTGCCGCTCGTTTTTACATGAATTTTCACGTGGTGATTTGTTCTATCCTTGCGGACAAACAAAGCAGCCCGTCTTTTCCGAATCGGCGCGATTATGCCACATAGCCTTCCTTATCTATCCCACTTCTGAGATGAAGCAGTGGGTTAAATAAAAACCAGCAAGCAGTATTATCGCTCCAATTTATTTATTAATCATTCATCGCAATAATAATCACCGATTTATATTTAATACTATTTACAACACATTAGTTTTTGCTTACACTGATGTATTTATTACTGTTTATTTATATCACTATTAATTTGCATTGATTTACTTGTCACAATTTCTACTTACACTGAATTTACCGATTAACTAATATTTAGAACACAAACTGGCATAGTTTTTGCTGACACCATGTTACGTACAATAATATCTCTCGAAATGAGCTCTCATGGCTTTTTAAAGCTGTATCCCTACCGAAGGCGTCCGGTAGGTGGGCTGTGATTCGCTGTTAGGCTGCGGTTGGCGGTGATTCGCTGTCAGTGGCGGTAAGCTGTCATTGGCTGTGATAGACCGGCTGGGCAGTGATTAGCCGGCCTCACATAGGTTGGCTCGGGTTGGCTCGGATTGGCTCGGGTTGGCTCAAGTGTGTGGCGTAACATTATTGTTGAGTGCCAATTAGCTACTCAATTATGTTAAGATCTAGCCTGTATGACTAATAAGTAATTTTATTTAAACCTAAACTTATAAATTATCTTATATACTAAGAAATTATCCACTGACACATCTTAGTCTTTCTTGATTTGAGATATGACACTTTGTTCACGTGTTCTTTCAGCACTTACACTATGTACACTATCACTAATCACTATACACTAACTCAAAAGGTTTGGTCCTTTTTAGTCTTCTCACTGTCTCCGTTACTATACATATTTTAAAAATGCCCTCAAATCGTCATAGGTACAAATATGCCTACGTAAAATAAAAACGCCTGTATTTTTAAAGTTTTAACTCCAGGTGGTAGTACGCCTACCACCTGGAGTTAAAACTTTAAAAACACACTACACTAAAAACTACACTAAAAGACAATGGTTGTATGTCGGGCACGGTGGACACTGAATTTAATCCGGATGAAACACACTACAGGAAAAGTTTTCATAAAAAAGGCTTTAGCTTTATATTTTTGAAACGGATATAACTGGGCAGAGAGACAAGGAAAATTGTCTTGAATATATTATGTAAAAAAACTCCTGACTCACTCACCAACCACTCCCTCAAACCAACCCCTTGGACCAAAAAAGATTTCGATTTCGACGAAATTTGCTACAGAGATAGCTTGCATCCTGGGGAAGGATTATAGGCTACTCTTAAGTCACCGGCATCAGCTAGTATCATCAATCAATCAATATATATATATTATATATATATATATATATATATATATAGATATATATATATATATATATATATATATATATATATATATATATATATATATATATAATATATATTGATTGATTGATGAGATATATATATATTATATATATATATATATATATATATATATATATATATACTTATAATAAAACTGTAACGGGGCAAATTCTGTACATTGAAGATATTTTGAAATTTTTTTTTTCGAGGGCACTCTATAATCGATACTGAACCCAAAACTGTAATTTTTTTCAGTTTTTGTCTGTCTGTCTGTCTGTCTGTCTGTATCACGGCCGCGCATCACGCTGAAACTACTGAATGGATTCCAATGAACTTGGTACGATTTGAGGTCATACCATGAGGAAGAATATAGGATACTTTTTATCCCGAAATTCAGCATGGTTCCCGTAGGAGAGGGGATGAAAGTTAAAATGTATACTGAGTTGTAATTCATTAACGCGTAGTCCGATTTTATTCATTCTTTTTTTGTTAGAAAGGGGATATTTTATTGATTGTTCCGTAAATATTTCAAGGTCATCCAATCCTGATGCTGCAGGGTTACTGCCCGCCTGAGTTATCAAGATTCAGGAAGTGTTCATAGTGAATTCATATTGTAGGTACCAAGCAACGACTTTATTCTCAGACTTCAAGTCCCAACTCCTCAACCCTGATGATGTAGGGTACAGCACTCCTAAACTATAATGTTTCAGTAACTGCGGATGATGCAAAATTAATTTAGGTACCAAGCATAGGCTACATCATTGAACTTCGGATCTTAACTCCTCAATCCTGATGCTGCAAAGTACTAAAGTCCTAATTCGTGGGGATTTTAGAATTTCTGATAGTGAATTGATATTTTAGGTATCAAGCAACGGCTTCAAGATGACACTCCCAGTCCGAAATACTCCACCCGAGCGAAGCCGGGGCGGGTCAGCTAGTTAATTAATAAATATAAAACACCACAGGTCGAGATGGCAATCGGGGTATGAGGCGAGGGGACGCTCCGCACATCCGCACGTCACACACACCGCAGGGGCTATGCGGGTGTGCGGTTGTCGTCTCGACCTATCGCATACTATAGTTTGTCATTAGGTATGGTATAACCACATAGAAATAAATCTAAGCCATTACAAAAAAATACCCTCCCCTACAATCCGTTTCCCGTATGTACCAAGGTAACGAGCAATAACTTATCACTGCGGGCAGGGGCCATCTTGCGCCCCGGTGTGTATTTCACTATTTTTTATAAATAGCACCCCGCTTCAATGGAGTGGCCATCCCCATAGACTAAGAAATTGCAAGAAAGAGAAATACAACTCGAGAAAATAACCACCTTTTTCGTTTTGTTCCTCATTCCTCATTGTTGAGGTTCGTGACCCCTTTCCATCCATACTAATATCAGTACCTTTATTATAAATGCGAAAGTGTGTTTGTTTGTTGGTTTGTTAGTTTGTTGGTTTGTCCTTCAATCACGTCGCAACGGTGCAACGGATTGACGTGATTTTTTGCATTGGTATAGATAAAGACCTGCAGAGTGACATAGGCTACTTTTTATCCCGGAAAATAAAAGAGTTCGCACGGGATTTTTAAAAAACCTAATTCCACGCAGACGAAGTCGCGGGCATCAGCTAGTTATATAATAAATGACGACCCATCCGGAAATCGATTTTGACAAAATTTGGTATAGTGATAGCTTGCATCCCGGGGAAGGACATAGGCTACTTTTTATCCTGGTATGGCAGTTTCATTAAACCCATACCCGTACTAGCGTAGCGTACCCGTTGAGCTATTGAGGCACATTCTTGCCGGTAGGGTGGTACCTAGCCACGACCGAAGCTTCCCACCAGACAAAATATTAAAACAACTATCCTGGTCCTACTGATTTTCATATGGCGATCCTACAAAAAGAACGTGTCGATAAAACGAAGATGATGTACGAGGACCTCGATAAATTGTTCGAAACAACGTAGGCGTAGCAAGCACCCTTATGTTAAGAGAAATAAGGGTTATAATTCAATAGCACAGCCGAGGTGTCCCATACACAAGCGAGACGATGAGGACATATAAGCCCGTCCACTAACGATGTAAGTTTTTCTATTTCAAACTTCTCACTAATGGAACTAAGTCCTATTTTATATTGTAATAGCGCCTCAACTCTATGGGAAATATTATATAGGAACTGGGAAGTTCTATGGCATGTTATTCTATATTTTTAGGGTTCCGTACCTCAAAAGGAAAAACGGAACCCTTATAAGATCACTTTGTTGTCGGTCTGTCTGTCGGTCTGTCAAGAAACCTACAGGGTACTTCCCGTTGGCCTAGTATCATGAAATTTGGCATGTAGGTAGGTCTTACAGCAGACATTCGGGGAAAAATCTTAATGTATAGCGTGCAAAACTCGTGTCAGTGCCCCGACTACGACGTGGCATTAACACCGAATGGCCTACTTGCGCAACGTTTGTTAACTTCTTGCGTCAGTCAGATGTTTTATTTGCAATATATCCTGAATATTAACGAAATATAGGATTTTATATACAAAATTTAACGTTGTTTTTGCTGTTATCATATCAGTAATCATCAGTAGGTTTAGTATCACCTGTCTTCGTTTTTGCTAGCGTTCTGGTTACACCCTGTACAAACACTTGGTTTGTATTCAGAATGTATAATAATATATTATACATACATGGGGTATTTTGTTTTGTACTCGTGTAGTGTAGACAATGGTACGGATTAGCGCGTGCAGGGGCGCGATAAAACTGGACAGCGGCTTAGGGTTAGGTCTTTTTCCCCGGTTGTGGGTTATTTGTCCCGGGTTCGAATTCCACGCGCAGAACTAAGCTGCTATGAAGTAACGTCATATTTAAATACTAGATGATGATGAGATTTAAATTTTTCAAAAATCCCGTGAGAACTCTTTAATTTTCCGGGATAAAAGTAGCGTATGTCCTTCCCCGGGATGTAAGCTAATTTTGTACCAATTTTCATCAAAATCAGTTAAACTATGTTGGGCCGTGAAAATTTAGTAGACAGACAGACAGCGCTAATAAATTCCGCGGATATTCGCTTCTCTATTCCAGATTTCTTTTTCGCACAAACTGCCGTACTCAGAGTCGCTTATCGTTACTAAAGATTGAGTTAAAATGAGACAGATTTATGTGAGAGATATAGATAGCTCTGTCTCGTCTTAACTAAACTTATGTAACGATTAAGCGACTCTGAGTACGGCAGTTAGATATAGCGATCCGAAATGGAATTCTGCAATATTTGTGTCTGTTATCTGTTATCGTAAAAACAAATGAATAAAAAAAGTCTGTATCGTAAAATTGGATATTCATAACAATACTACAAACTAGTGCAAAATTTTAAGATAAGTACCTAACTATTTTAATTAATAGTCCTAAAATAAATAATGAGGCCGATTTTCTTGTACACAATCTCTAAACTTAACTAAATTAACAAGTCTAAATCTAGTGCTATCCTGTTCCGCAAGCAGGACAGCAATAGATTTAGACGTGTTATTTTAGTTTAGTTTAAAAATTGTGTATCAGAGAAACGGCTCCGATGTTTCTTAAATAATATTGATTGGTGCAGAGCTAAGAAAAAGAACTCATAAATTAAAATTGTAAGGAGAGCCCTGACTTTTCATTTAGCTAAAGTAGCAACTTTAGCTACTTTCCGTCTTTAACGTTACGGTTTTTCCTTTAGTGTGTATTGATGGTTACCTTTTGACATATTTTGTATTAAGTACTATCTTGTTTTTTTATTCTTTTGTGACTAAGTATTAAATTTGGCAAATTTTATCAAAACTATGTACACGTTTGTTAGGAATATCATATTGCATGCTAATAGGCAGAATTTGGCTGTACCTTTTTGTTTTTGTAACATCTCCACTGTTTACCCAGATTCGCAATAAAGAAATTTGTATTTGTATTTAGTTTTTTCTTCAAGCTATTTCATAACGGCCGGGTGTGGACCAGCCTTATTAAAATAGCTCAAATTACCAAGAAGATAGATGAATACAAGCATTACTTTGCAGAATTCCGCGACTAACTCGAACACTTGACGATATTGTCATCAAATACTATCCCATACAAAAACCTTTGTCAGTTTATTCTAGTAGGTACTAGCTGATGCCCGCGACTTCGTCCGCATTGAATAAGGTTTTTAAAAATCCCGTGGGAACTCTTTGATTTTCCGGGATAAAAGTAGCCTATGTCACTCTCCAGGTCGTTATCTATACTCATGCAAAAAATCACGTCAATCTGTTGCAACGTTGCGACGTGATTGAAGGATAAACCAACAAACCAACAAACAAACACACTTTAGCATTTATAATAAGGGTACTGATTTATCATCATCATCATCATCATGATCCACCCACCGAAGGCTCATTGCAGAGCACGGATCTCCTCTCAGAGTGATAGGGGTTTTGGCCATAGTTTACCACGCTGGCCATGTGCAGATTGGTAGACTTCACACACCTTTGAGAACATTATGGAGAACTCTCAGGCATGCATATTTCCTCACGATGTTTTTCTTCACTGTTAAAACAGGTGATATTTAATTATTTAAGACGCACATAACTCCGAAAAGTTAGAAGCCCCCGATCTCCGATTAGAAGACCAACGTCCTAACCACTAGGCTATCACAGCTTCTTATACTAGTACCTATAGTATTTATACCATTCTATATTCCAGGATTCAATTAGAATAACTACTATTTTTCAAGTTCTATCATAAGATATGGGTATGGACGAGTCGTGATAGCCTTATCTCGAATTACCACGAAGATTGATGGAAACCAGTATTACTTTGCAGAATTTCATGCTCGTTATGGAAACTATTCAACAAATTTTTGAGGAAAAATATTTGAAAAATTCTACAAATACCACCGCCACATAGAACCCAATTTTATCAGTTTCCACTTGTAGCCTTTTAATTCCTTTCTATATTCCATATTCACGTTAAAATAAATACAACTTAGCCTTAATAAAATATTTCGCTCAAAGTGGTAAGAGTCCTCTTACCACTTTAATAAAAAAAACCGGCCAAGTGCAAATCAGACTCGCGCACTGAGGGTCCCGTAGTACAATCGTATTTTTTCCGTAAATACGGCCGTAAATACGAAATTTTATTGAAATTGTTTTCATATCAATCGAATAAAACTGGTTTTTCTCCAAATGGTCGTGTAAAAAATGCGCATTATGGGGAAAATTAGCGATTTTTTTTGTATCGAGCCAAATTGTGCCAATCGTGTTTTAGCTCTCGTAATTCATTAAAGAATATCTTTAATTTTTATAACATTAAAAAATAAATAAACAAATTTGAAGTTTTTGAGAGCAAAACGTGATTCTTTGAACATCCGAAATATGTCTCAACATGCTTTTAGGACGCATATCGCCTTAAGTACTTTGTAGAATTTCATGGCGTACTTAGTATTCGAATAAGAAAGATTACAATACAAACACCATCACATACATAAAACTAAGCTTAGCTCGTTTTTATGTCTGACGTGCTACCTACCTTTAAAATTTCTCGAGCTATTTTCTAAGAGCTCTTCCACATCCAAGTGCAAATTTCCAACAAGATTAATAGACGCAGGTGTTATTTTGCTGAATTTTATGTCATTCTCCTGTAAGGAAGAACAACATTCCATACGGAACCTAGCAGCTCATTTACCTAAATAATAAGCTTACTTAGCTCGTTTCCATGCTAACAAAATATGCTTATAGAAGTCACTACCCAAGTGGTAAATGCGAAAGTATGTTTGTTGGTCTGCCATTCAATCTTTCTGCAATGAAGAAACGATTGACGTGATATTTGCATGGATATAGTTAAAGATCTGTAGAGCGATTGTATAAAACCTGCATGAATCATTATTACAATCTCAATCGTTCTGATTGGCTGAATTTGTGCGATTATTGTTGCAACAATGCATTGTAGCCAATAGTGAGCGAGCGTTAACCAATCAGAGAAGATTGCGATGGTGACATTGTAGCTGTCATTCTTTCGCAATCGCGCAGCTGGAGAGTGGCATATGCTACTTTTTATCCAGAAAAATCAAAGAGTTCCCACGGGATTTTAAAAACTTAAGTCCACGCGGGTATTTATAAGGGCTGGATGTAGAAAGAGCCTTAATAAAATATCTCAAATTACCAAGAAGATTGATGGCAACAAGCATTACTTTGCACAATTTCATGACAAGCGTATAAGGGAAAACAACGTAACATACGGAAACCTAGCTCATCTAGCTTACTTAGCTCATTTCTATAGTAACGAAATATCTTTATACAAGTCACTACCCAAGTTATGAATGCGAAAGTGTGTTTATTGGTTTGTCCTTCGATCACGCCGCAACGAAGCAACAGATTGACGTGATTTTTGCATGGATATATGTAAGACCTGGAGAGTAACATATGCTACTTTTTATCCCGAAAAAGCAAAGATTTCCCACGGGATTTTAAAAACTTAAATCCACGCGGGTATTTATAAAGGACGGATGTAGAAGAGCCTTAATAAAATATCTCAAATTACCAAGAAGATTGATGGTAACAAGCATTACTTTGCACAATTTCATGACAAGCGTATAAGAGAAAACAACGTAACATACGGAAACCTAGCTCATCATTTACCTAAATTACCTAACTTAGCTCGTAATAATATTCCACGCTTATGACTTTATAACTTCTTTCTTTATAACAGAACTTCTCAAGCTATTTTATAAGGATTTGTTCACACCCAAGCCCAAATTAAAGAGATACTTTGAAATTTTTTCGTTTTTTTTTGTTTAATATTTGCTCTTTTCAAATATATCAAATATTTGAAAAAAGCAACCACCGAGTTTCTTGCTGGTTCTTCTCGGTAGGAATGGCGTTCCGAACCAATGGTAGACGCATCCGACGATTCGAAAGCGCTTTTGAAAGTTTACTTGAATAAAAATATTTTCATTTTCATAAAAATTAGGGTTCCGTACCCGAATGGTGTCAACGGGACCCTATTACTAAGCCTCCGCTGTCCGTCCATCCGTCCGTCACTCTGTCTGTCTGTCAGTAGGCTGTATGTCATGAACCGTTATAGGTACAGTGCGACAAGGCTCTCTTGGCACTTGAATGACATTGACAGGGATGAGAGACTGTTGGAGAACAACAGCGCCCCCCTGTCAATAGACTAGCTTTAGACTATTCAAACAAGAACAAAGGGGAAACTTGACGACAGCGTTAGTTCCGATTTTCGCCTCGCGCCAAAAGAGCCTTGTCGCACTGTACAGAGTTGAAACTTTCACAGAGTGTGCATTTTTATTGCCGCTATTAACAACAAAATTCAAAAAAAAAAATGGCTGCCATGTAAACTATTTAATAAAAATTAAAAAGGATGTACGATGTTTTTTAAGTCATGATAACGTACAAGTATATTTTTATAATTTTTTAGTGTTTACCTACACTTCAAGGAAATTACTAAATAATTTTAAATACATATCAAAAATTGCGTAACCGGCAGGAATCGAACCTGCATCTTCTGGGTTCGCGCCCGATGCCTTGACCACTCGGCCACGGGCTCGCTTACTGCCAGTGACGAAATTGGTGATATGTATGTTAACTCAGTACTGAGTTTTTTGAGTTTAACAATTGGTGATATGTATGTTAACTCAGTACTGAGTTTTTTGAGTTTAACAAGGCATCGGGCGCGAACCCAGAAGATGCAGGTTCGATTCCTGCCGGTTGCGCAATTTTTGATATGCATTTAAAATTATTTAACGTACAAGTAATTCGAAAGCGCAATGCACACCGTACTATAGATTATTTCGTTGTCTCTTCTACTTGACAAACGTTTAAACGTTCCTTTGAGTTCACAGACGTTTTCTACGAGTTCATTTCCACGATCAGCTGTTTACAGGGTTGTCGCACTGGAGTTTTAAACAAAATCTTTATGTCCTCATATCTCTGAGTATCACGGTACAAGGCTCATATCTTTTTTTGTTTATCTACACATCGGTCCTAACCTCAGCATACCGGGATGTTACAGACATTATCTAACACTTTGTTGTACAGTCAGCAACAAAGTTAGGTTTGCACCCGCCAGTACAAGCGACTATGGATGGGTGCATAGCTTTGTTGCTGACTGTACCTATAATATGACACAGTTTACGTGCTCCTTCCCCTTATCTCGTGGGAGTGAGCAGTGAAACAATATAGCATCAACCTTTTGTCTCGCAAGATTAATGTATCGCCAGATCCGCCTTAAATGCATCCCGAAACGACGCGACCACTATAACTGTTGCCTTAGGCAAATCATAAGTACACTATTTCACAGACGCTGCGGTAACCTAGTGGTTAGGACGTCCGCCTTCCAATCAGAGGTCGGGGTTTCGATCCCGGGCACGCACTTCTAACTTTTCGGAGTTATGTGCGTTTTTAAGTAATTAAAATATCACTTGCTTTAACGGTGAAGGAAAACATCGTGAGGAAACCTGCATGCCTAAGAGTTCTCCATAATGTTCTCAAAGGTGTGTGAAGTCTGCCAATCTCACTCTAAGAGGAGACCCGTGCTCTGTAGTGAGCCGGCGATGGGTTAATCATGATTTCACAGAGATTGCTCGTGAGGTATGGCGCATTCCTCGGCCAAGAAGCTGCTTCTATTCCTGGCGGCAATCATTCATTGATTCATGATTGAATCATGATTGATCCTCACGACCTCGTCCGCGTGGACTACACAAATTTCGAACCCCAATTTTACCCGCTTAGGGGTTGGATTTTTGAAAATCCTTTCTTAGCGGATGTCTATGTTATAATACCTGGGCGCGTTTGAAACCCTCGTAGCTTTAGTTTTAAGTACGTATTAATTATCGCCACTATATCATATCCTCTTACAAATAAAAACTTATGACAATCAGGAAGCGTAAAATTTTACCAATTCTGAATAAATAATTTGAGTTTGAGTTTTGAGTTTGAATAGCTATCTGCATGCCAAATTTCAGCCCGATCAGTTCAGTATTTTGAGCTGTGCGTTGATCATCAGTCAGTCAGTCACCTTTGCCTTTTATATTAGGTAAAGAGAGCGCTATATTAACTTCATTCCGTGGATAGGGTATAGGAATTGTGATTTGAAACTCAAAAAAGTTACACAATCAGTTTTGTCCTAAGTCGCCGTACTCTCCCGATACTAGATGCCAGCAAAACATGTTTACTTCTCTAGTACATATAAAGCGCTGTAAACTTCGCCAGTTTTTTCCTTCTGCTTCGGTGCGTTCAAAAACTTACTCACTTGAAAACTTTCCAACTCCAGATTTCGTAGAGTCTAACTTTCCGCTGCTGCTACTTGAATCTGTTATGATACTGCACGTTTTTTTAGGGTTCCGTACCTCAAAAGGAAAAACGGAACCCTTATAGGATCACTTTGTTGTCTGTCTGTCTTTCTGCCTGTATGTCGTGTCTGTCAAAAAACCTTTATGGTAGGTCCCGTTGACCTGTCATGAAATTTGGCATGTAAGTAGGTCTTATAGCACAAGTAAAAATTAAATTAAAATAGAAGTTCGTAGTATTGTGAAACTAATGTTTACACGGAGACACGGACAAGGAAGTCCGGGACGTAACGCAGGACACTTTATGTCCGGGAACACTTAAGCGTTTAACACCAACCGTTAACACAAATTACGCACTCGTAACACATCGCATTAGCGACCTCTGTATAGTGAACGCTTTAGAATAACGATTATTGAGATTTTTTTAGGGTTCCGTACCTCAAAAGGAAAAAGCAACCCTTATAGGATCACTTCGTTGTCTGTATGTATGTCCGTATGTGTATCCTAAAAGCAAAAGTCAGAAAAGCAGGTTAAATTTAACTAATTTTATAAGTTATGTTCCCTCATATAAAGCTTGCACGTGGATATAGATCGCAACGCGTAGAGGCTTATTGAGAGATTTAATCTTTATAATAACCTAACTGCAATATTAACTTGATTAGGGCACAATTGCTATTGTAACCACTTAATCAAAATATCGACCTAAACACAAAAGTATTTAATAGTCGTTGAGTCTCGAGTCGGAACGAGACTGGCTTAAAAACCTTCAAACACTGGTATTTATACAAATCGATTCAAGATGGCTTCCCCGCCACAGATCGCGTGACATCGGATGAGTCAAATATTGTCTAATTCATTAAACTAACTTCAATAAGCTAACAATCCCAAAAGAAAAAAGAAAAGTATTTTTTGGCGTTCTGCACGTGCAAAATAGCGAAAAAAGCGATGGGACACGGGCGACGTGCGCGGGATCGCGTTGTCGCCCGTTGGGTCTCCGGGGGAGGTCAGGTGCACATAGTTGGTGGATAGTTGGTAGACGTGCGGCGGGGGACCTCGTGAGCGGGGTCCCCGGTGGAGGGTGTCGCTGGCTGGGTCGCGGTGGCTTGCTTTGGTGTTCCCGTGACCCAGTCACCAGGCGACGCGCAGGAGTGCCGCTGGGTTTTAGTGGGTATTCCGGTCGCCTCTCGGCCGGCGAGTCCCACATACCTTCCCTCCAGTTGGTTGGCTGGCTGGTTAGCTGGCTGGCTTCCAGGAGGGGGGATGCGTAACGCATATCCCAGCGTTAAAAAAAAGGGGGGGCTGTGCGGGGTGTTTCCACCCCGATTGTCATCTCAACCTGTCGCGTTCTATAGGGTAACCTAAAGTACTTAGCCAAGCAAAATTTCAAGGTTGTCAAAGCATTTTCATCGCTTTTAAAGAAGTTGTTCATCATAAATTAGGCGGGCACTGGGCGGGCAAGTCAAATGATATGACGGCTTATTTTATAATTCTGGCGCGCCAATCAATCACTGCTGTAACAATGACGGCATCCATTATCAATTATTGACGGAAGCGGGGCTTCGGCGCGGGAAGCCGACCGACAATTTTCCAAGTTTTACATCGCTTTGAGGGATGTCTTTCTAGGCATAAGACTAAATATTGGTACAGTACGCGGCCGAAAGTAATGTACATCGACCTTTAGAAGGAAAAAGCAAATTGGTAGAGCACTGTCTCTGTCGTTGAGACCGACAAAACGTTATATAGGTATGAGTGACAGAGACAATGCTCTACAAAGTCTGAATGTCATTCTAAAGACCGATGTACATTACTTTCGGCCGCGTACTGTATATAGTATAGTATATTTCAAAAATACTCATACCTACGCGTAACTCAGTAAGCATATAACGCTAGGTATTCTAGTCACACAGATAGGTATATGCTCGCTAGGCTCGCAAGCAAATATTGTTTTATTAACTTATGCTCGCAACTTCGTTCGTATAGATCACTTACATAAAATTCAAAGTTCAAAGTTTTCATAAAACGTAAACTAATTGAAAAATCCTATTACAATGTAAAGGATTATTTAAATGATAAGCAAGCTTGGGAATGAGTTGCTTAACGGCTTTGTGATAGTTCTAATAAGTTTCAATAATTTTGTAAAGTAGTGATAATAAAAAGAATACCCGGCTGAGTTTGTTGTGGGCTCTTCTCAGACCTGGGCGCGTTTGGAACCCTCGTAGCTTTAGTTTTAAGTTTGCGTAATAATTATCACCACTATATCTTACAAATCTAACACCATACCAGACCATCAATAAGAGTAATTTATTACCTATTTTGAATAAATCATTTGACTTTGACTTTGACTTTGACTTTGAAACCTACATACATACATAGACATTAGACTGCTAAAATCATAACCCTTCCTTTTGGCTTTTCCGTAGTCGGGTCGTAGTCATAATTATAATATTTTCAACATTGATATTTATTTCCTAAGTTATTTTCATCATTATAACAGACTAGCTGATGCCCGCGACTTCGTTCGCGTGGAATAAGGTTTTTTTAAATCTCGTGGGAACTCTTTGATTTTCCGAGATAAAAAGTAGCCTAATGTCACTCTCTTTGTCTTTATCTATACCCATGCAAAAAATCACGTCAATCCGTTACAACGTTGCGACATGATTGAAGGATAAATCAATAAACCAACAAACAAACACACTTTCGCATTTATAATAATCATTATAAATTATAACAGATAACAGATTTTATTAGACGAGATTCAAAAAGTCAACACTCCAACTCTCTATAATAAAATTACAGAAATACAATTTTAAAACCGCCACGACAGCTGTAAGGGAATTGTAATCTTTTCTTTATTTCATTAAGCCATTGTCCCGGGGGCGAATCAATCATCCCGGGACGCTTAGCGCGCATCTCGCGGGACAGCACTCCACCTACATTCATTATATCATTACCTAGTCTATACATAGATATAAAATTCAAAGTCCGGACTGACTGACTGACTTATTATTATCAATGCACAGCCTTAGCTGCTGGTCCTAGAGACATGAAATTTGGAGGGTATGTTCTTTGTCAAGAGTAGGAGTAGGTATCCACTAAGAAAGTATTTTTCGAAATTCCACCCCTAAGAGGGGTAAATAGGGGATGGAAGTTTGTATGAAAGTCTATCATTTTTAAAGATACATTTGATGAAAATTGGTATACAGACTTTCGGTTAAAAATTAAAAATATGTATTTCACGATTTCTGAAAATTCTACTGCCAAGAGGGTTAAACAAGGGATGAAGGTCCGTCATTTTTCAAGTTATTTCCATCAAAATTGGTGTTTGGGTTTTCGGTTACAAAAGAAAAAATACGTATGTACAGTGTACACCTACTTCAGGATTTTTAAAATTCTACCCCTCACGCCGATTTTCTAATTTCCACCCAAGCGAAACCGGGGCGGGTCAGCTAGTTATTTTATGTAATTTTTCCTATATCAACTATCAAAAGCGGACAATTTGAATGTGTGTGCGTGAGGCATTAGTTGGGAAACGTATACATGCATCAACTGAGCACACAAAGAATCAATCAATCAATGTCGCGGCGCTTTTGTGCTGCGTCTTGATTTACACACGTAACGCACAGCCGAGCTTTCAGCGCTGACGCAGCGATGAAGCTGAACGTATTCGACGTTTTAGACCAGCGTAGCCAATTCTGTTGTACATTATCATCATGAACAACCAGTGGCGTGCAGGTCATAGAGGCATAAATGCACTGCTTACCCCAGTTGTAATAACTCAATGCATATTTTTTCGCTTTGCCAACAGGTTCCTACCTAACTAATGCCTACCCTGGCTTCAAACCCTGTGTACGCCACTGTGAACAACCCATGGCCAGTTCACAATAAGCACGGGTCTCTTCACAGATTGAGAAAGGCCAAGGCTATGGTCTGGCTCTGAGAACATTATGGAGATCTCTCAGGCATGTTTATTTGGATAGATGGACCTTGATAAATTTCGTATTTCTTTAACTAAAATGAACAAAACTAACCGCCGCACTCAGAGTCGCTAATCGTTACTTAAGATTGAGTTAAAACGAGACAGATTTATGTAAGAGATATTGCTCTGTCTCGTTTAACTCAATCTTAAGTAACGATTAAGCGACTCTGAGTACGGTTGTAAGAGTCATGCAATAAGAATTCAATAAAAAAACACATTAAGTAGTTGAATAAAAATACACATGCATCAACCGAACACAACAAAGAATCAATCGATCAACGTCGCGCGGCGTTTGCGGTGTGTCTTGATTTACAGCCGCGGCAGAGTATTGGACAAAAAATGGCGACTTTTATTTGAGTACCGATTTATTATTTTTATTTATTTATGTCACCGTCATAAAACATAATATGTAGTTATGATAAACCTGTTTACTTTGAATTACTACTATGGCAAAAAATCATAATTAGAATAACAGTATTGCTATTATTTTTGGCAAATATCATTCAATGCGGTAGCAATACAAGTTTTAGTGGATGCAAGCCCCACATAACCCCTCTGTTGCCCTAACGGAGGGGTATGCGTCAGGCATTTCCTGTGTTTAAAAAAATCATTCAATAGAGCAAAATACACTTTGGATGTTAAACATACATACGCATCAAACCACTATGCAAAATCAATTTAACAATTTCCGAGTGAAGCCGGGGCAGGTCAGCTAGTTACTAACATTTTTGGCAAACCACACAAAAGACACATTAGTTGTTAAAAATACACATGCATCAAACCATCAACAGTACACAGAAAGAATCAATCGATCAACGTCCGTAGGCTTTTACTGCGCGTCTTGATTTACTTCGGTGACGAGGCGCGGGCCAAAAAATAGCTAAAAATGACTTACCGGCTTTCCTTCTGCCTAAGCTAGACTCCATTAGACCGCTGCATTATTGAAAAAAAATCCTGAAACAAAAAAAAAACATCATTAAGGGTGTATTTGAAAAATGAGCGGCTGAGCGGTACAGATATAATTTTTAAATCAAACCAGTGACCCCGCGTATCATATTTCACTGTGATAGGTGAAAAATTTATACACGATGTTTTATTTTATTTTATTTTATTAACTACCAGCTGATGCCCGCGACTTCGTACGCGTGGATTTAGGTTTTTAAAAAATCCCGTGGGAACTCTTTCATATCCCGGGATAAAAGGTAGCCTGTGTCACTCTGCAATCTTTAACTATACCCAGTGGCGTGCAGCTCATAGAGGCATACACGCACTGCTTACCCTCATTGTAATAAATCTATGCTTATTTTTCATTATAACCTGCCGTAAAATAAGGTCATACCAAAATGCATACCCTGGCTTGAGCTCCAGTGCACGCCACTGACTATACCCATGCAAAAAATCACGTCAATCCGTTGCACTGTTGCGATGTGATTGAAGGACAAACCAACAAACCAACAAACAAACACACTTTCGCATTTGGAATAGGGGTAGTGACTAGCTTATGCTCGCAACTTCGTCCGCGTGGACCACACAAATTTCAAACCCCTATTTCACCCCCTTAGGGGTTGAATTTCCAAAAATCCTTTCTTAAAGGATGCGTTTTTTCGTATAGGTAGTCCAATCCAATCCATCAGCCTGTTTGCATCCACTGCTGGACGTAGGCCTTTCCAAGAGCGCGCCACCAAACACGATCCTCCGCCTTCCTCATCCATACGCTCCCCAGTACCTTCTTTAGGTCATCCCTCCAGCGGGCTGAAGGTCGTCCCACACTGCGGTCTCCACTCCAGAACACGTCTGCCCCATCGGCCGTCGGTTCTGCGACAGACATGACCTGCCCATTGCCACTTCAGCTTGCTATAGGTATAGTCCGCGAATAAAATTTTATTCAAGAAACATCTGACTATAAAGTAAAATAAAAACACCAACATTTACGATGTGCTTAACAAAACTAGCATCTAACGCCCATAAAAATTTGTTTCACTGCTATTTTAGTGTACGTAAAAATTTACTTTTATGACATGTACACTTCGTGTTCCCCTCGCGACCGCTTCTCGCTGGTATCTGATGCATCTTTGATAACGGGAACTTTAAGAGGCTCTAATAAATGATAAACATCTATATTTCTACAATAATATTTTAAAGGGGCGAAAGTTTGTCCCTTTTATTTTAATAGTCTTTTATTTATTTCTTTTTGTTTATGTTTATTACTTACTATATTTATGTGACTTAACTTTAATTTGTTGATAAGGAAAGTTATGAGCGTTGATTAAAAGATCTAAATGAAACCAAAATGTAGGTATTTTTTTTTACAGTACTGGTAAAAAAATGAGTCTAATGTTTTAAAGTGGTAGATGCATCTGACGATTCAAAAATACTTTTAAAAGTTTAATTTAATATTTTTTTTTAAAGATTCATAATATTGTGTGTATGCATGTGAGTTTCTTTATTCCACCATAACACTTATTCCTGAACAGATTTGGATGTACGAGGTGTTGTTAGAATCTTTAAATTCATTCCGAGTGACACTGGCTACTTATACATTTTAAAAATATATAAAAACTGGCCAAGTGCGAGTCAGGCTCGCGCATTGAGGGTTCCGTACTACAGTCGTATTTTTTCGACATTTTGCACGATAATTCAAAAACTATGATGCATAAAAATAAATAAAAATCTGTTTTAGAATGTACAGGTGAAGACCTTTCATATGATACTCCACTTGATATAGTCACTCACTTCGAAAGTTGAAAATACTAATTATTAGTTCATGACCACAATTTAATTTTTTTTCTGTGATCTAACCCTAAATTCACGGTTTTCAGATTGTCCCCAAATGTCAGCTATAAGATTTACCTACCTGCCAAATTTCATGATTCTAAGTCAACGGGAAACGGTCCCTGTAGGTTTCTTGACAGACAGACAGACAGACAGACAGACAGACAGATAGACAGACAGACAACAAAGTGATCCTATAAGGGTTCCGTTTTTCCTTTTGAGGTACGGAACCCTAAAAACAATCGGCTGAGTAGCGCCATTTTCAAATGTGGATTTTTTAACTTTTTTCCGTTTTTGCCAGGGCATTCGTATTTTTAATATTTAAATTAGGACATGGTATTCCTTATATTTTGTATAATGAAAAGGAGTTGTACAAGAAGACAGGGTTTTCACGAAAAAATATTCCCTCTTAATAAGCACTTGTTATTTTCATACCTACAAAAATAATATTATGAAAAGAAATAATTCTGTTCCCTTCCTTAACATAAGAAGTAAACAAAAGAGCAAAATCAACAGTTAACTACACTAGCGGCACGCTATGATGGCCGGTTTGACACATTACAATAGTGATGTGGAATGTCAATTTATTCTCGAACAAAAAACAATTAAGTTTTGTTTTTGTACCTGATTAAATAGGTTTAATAAAACAAAAATGTATATGTTTATTTAATTTATTTGAACGAACTGAATATTTGAACGAAAATGAATATACATACTTTATATGCACACAAGAAACATATGAATACAAAAGATACCGAAAAAGGTGCCACAAAAGGCCATAATTAATCAGATTCGTCCATACTACTATTTTCACTGTCGTCACTGCTATCATCACATACATTAATAATTATATGTTCGTTTTCTATAATATTATCTATTTTCACATCTCTTTCATAATCTTCCCTTATTAATTTAACAGTTCTATTCACAACCTTTTCCCAGTCTCCTTTAGTCACATGTTCACAAGCTTCTTCTAATAATTTTAGCATTTTTTTTGTGGTAAATGGGGGTTCTGTATTGTGTCTTGCAGCATATCCCTTAATTTGAGCCCACACCAACTCAATCGCATTATACTCACAATGGTAAGGCGGTAACCGTATAACTCTGTGCCCATGTTCTAATGCTATTTCGTCAATGACGTATCGGATCTTGGTTGGTTTGTTTTCTTTTAAAAGACGTACTAATTCCGCTTTTAACATATTCATGTTTGCATCTACGCCATTTTTACGAAGCCATGCGACGATATCAGCTTTCTTTTGGGATTGGGCAGGTGGCTTGTCAATTTGCATCGAGTGGTATGGGGCGTTGTCCATAATTATAATAGATGGTTCAGGGAGGCTACACAACATTGAGGTAAACCATTCAGTAAACTTTTCTCCATTCATGTCTTCATGATAGTCTCCAGTGGTTTTTGACGCAAAAGCCATGAGAGAACCTTCGACAAACCCGTTGATGGTTCCGGCGTGACAAATTATAAGTCGCGATCCTTTTCCTACAGGAACTTTGGAAGTAGATGCTGCTGTGTCATCGTTCCAAGAACGGCCTACAGTATGGTTAGCATTAAGCCATGTTTCATCCAAGAACACAACATTTGCCAATTTTGATTTCTTTCACTTGCCGTAAAAAAGTATACCTTGCCATCGCTATATCAAATCTTTCCATCAATATTTTGCGTTTGTTACATTTTTTGTATCGAAATCCAATGGTCTTCAAAATCTTCGTTAAAGAACTTTCCCCACCGAAGAATAATCCAGCTTCCTTCAGTGAATGCACCAACTTTTTTCTTGTTGGATACTCCTTCTGTAAATAGTAGCCGTAAACATGTCTTCGGATAGCATCGGCATCAAAGCTATCGATGCCTACGACTGGTTTTGCTCGTTTTCTCTTTTTTGGTGTGTGAAGTTTATTTTCTTCTGTGCCAGTCTCGCCATATTTTTTTTTAGTTATCCGTCTAACAGTTCGTTGTCCAATATTAAGCGCATCAGCTACGCGTTCAACCACTGACGTTATAGGTAAAATTGGCCCTCCATTTTGAGCTTCACGATCGAAATAGTTACGAAGGCGTATTAGGAACTCACGTGTCTGACTATTTAGAACAGTTCTCTGCGTACGTTCGGTCATATCGACGAAATCCACAACAAAGGGCTTGAACAGAGTCCAAATTAACGAGCAAGGGTCAACAGTAATGCAGTATCAATATTTGAAATCCAAAGCCAGGTCAAAACTATATCACAATCGCATTGCACTGACAGTTTATACTTTTCGAAGCAACGTCAATTCGAAACTGCTTTGTTTTGCATTGAGCATTGACGCGAGTTTGCCGGAGGTAGTAGTTGTGCTAGCCAGCGATCCTATGTGACGATCGTATTAGATTCCATTTTAAAAATTTATTGATATTTTTTTGCGATTTCAGAGGTTTGTCCACATAGTGAAAATTGTTCATATTCACAAGTACATTCACCCCTTAAATGGTGCAAACTGATTTTTCTACACTTGTATACATTTAAGAAATCAATTTAATAAATAAATTTTGAGTCCTAAACCTAAAACTACATTCGATAAAATTTATGAATCTCTGCACATCACTATCGTCAATAAAGTAATACAATTATTTCCTTCAAAGTCGTTATCAATTAATACGGAACTTCATGAGCGGACAAACGTCAAACCGGCCATCATAGCGTGCCGCTAGTTTAAAGTAAAAGGGAGAATCATTTCCATGCCGGCTGCGAAAACAAATTGTTCCTAAACAATACGTCATTTTAGTTTTTACATGATTAACTGCTTATTTTTTTAGTTTGCGCATCTTTCTTCTGTCAAATTGTTGACTAGAAATATAAAATCAGTCAAGTAAGAGTCAGACTCGCACACAAAGGGTTCCGTACCATCGTACAAGAAATAACACTTTTGATTTTTTTCATATCAGCCATTTTGAAATTATTCATATAATTGTTGTTATAGCGGCACAAAAAATACACATTTTGTGAAAATTTCAGCTCTTTGCCCGTTAAGGTTTTCGGGATACAGTCCGCTGACAGGTAGACAGATGACATCAAACAACTCGCTCAGAACCGCTGGATTCAGGCGGCGCATGACCGTATCGTGGAGAAGTCCTTATAAGTGACCTATGACCTACCTATCCAGCAGTAAAGATCTATCTAAACATATTTTAAAAGAAAAGGTGACTGACTGATCTATCAACGCACAGCTCAAACTACTGGACGAATCGGGCTGAAATTTGGCATGCAGATGCAGAGCTATATGACGTAGGCGTCAGCTAAGAATTTTTTTTTGAAAATTCAACCCCTAAGGGGCTGAAATAGGGATTTGAAATTTGTGTAGTTCATGCGGACGAAGTTGCGAGCGTAAGCTAGTCAGTTGATAATAATGTTAATATTATTGGCTTAATGTGAATTATTAGCTTAATGTTTTAAGTAATTAAATATCACTTTCTTTAACGGTGAAGGAAAACTTCGTGAGGTAACCTGCATGCCTGAGAGTTCTCAATAATGTTCTCAAAGGTGTGTGAAGTCTACCAATCCGCACATGGCTAGCGTGGCAGACTATGGCGAAAACCCTTCTCACTCTGAGAAGAGACCCGTGCTCTGTAGTGAGCCGGCGATGGGTTGATCATGATGATGATGAATGTGAATACACTAAAAAATAGTAAACGTCAGAACAGTTCCCAAGGCTCCGTCCCAAGGAAGCGATCAATCAACAGACGCCCCACAACAGAGACGCCCGTCATTTACTTGAGCTATTGTTTCCCAAGCCCAAATGGAAATCATTTTCCATTTTGTCAAATGGAATCTAAATATATAAAAGAAAAAGGTGACTGACTGACTGACTGATCTATCAACGCACAGCTCAAACAACTGGACGAATCGGGCTGGGCATGCAGATGCAGAGCTATATGACGTAGGCATCCGCTAAGAAAGGATTTTTGAAAATTCCACCCCTAAGAGGGTGAAATAGGGGTTTGAAATTTGTGTAGTCCACGCGGACGAAGTCGCGAGCATAAGCTAGTGGTTCCATACAATTCTACATTCCCAGACTTATGTTAAGAGGAAATTTCTAAATAATTTTAAATACATATCAAACACTGCGGACCGGCAGGAATCGAACCCGCGTCTTCTGGGATCGGGCGCGATCCCAGGACGGCCAAAACCTCCATACCAGACCATACCAGAACCAATTTTAAAATAATAAGTTTGCTTATACGGTATTTGACTAGTCAAATCAGTGACTTTCTATCAAATTACAAAATGCGCGCTTAGTGTGCGAGATTCTATGAAATTCTAGAATGTGACGTCACATCATAATGACGTACTTTTTAGTTTAATCGATAATTTAAAAATATGTTATGGATATCCTTTGGATAAAGGACGTGGATTTTACGTATTTTAGAAGATCCTCTATTTAATAATCACTGAGAAATAATTTATTTTCGATATAGTCCAAGACCCAATTGCCACTGCCAGGAATCGTACCCAAGATCTACTTTAAGGCCACAGGCCACAGCGCTCATCGTGGCTCTAGGAAATTTGAAGGCGAAAGAGTTCTATGGAGTTTAGCATTCCAAAAAAGCCTCAATAGCTCAACCGGTAGAGGAGTGGACTGAAAACCGAAAGGTCGACGGTTCAAACCCCGCCCGTTGCACTATTGTCGTACCTACTCCTAGCACAAGCTTGACGCTTAGTTGGAGAGGAAAGGGGAATATTAGTCATTTAACGTGGCTAATAGTATTAAAAAAAAAATTGATATTAGGTATCGTCCTAGGCAACGCTATACCTAATAAGGCCATTTATAGACAGACGGCAATAAACGAATTTATATAACTTCCTCGTCCCACGTTACTTCCGGCGAGCAGTTCCTTGCCGTGACGTCACATCCTGTTTGTTCACTTTCCCGCCAAAACGATTATTGATCCGCGACAAAAGATATTAATCCTCTGTCATCATGTAATGGAATATAAGTCCCGCAAATTGCTATTGCGCTGGAACCATGTCTCATTAACATCGAAATGACGTCATTTTGACGTCAGCTGAAATAAAAATATACTATCAGCTCGAAACTTCAGTCTAGTGCTGACGTTACTAAAATGGCGGCCACGCGCATTAGCAATTTGCGGGACTCCAGAAGATTCCCTCCGACATCAATAGAATAGCCTAATTTTTTATAGCTTGAAGACAATTATTTATAAAAGAAGTAATAAATAATCACTGAATTAAATGTATGAAATGGCTACTTACTTATAACAAAAAGCCGGCCAAGTGCAAGTCAGACTCACGCACCGAGGGTTCCGTACTCAGGTATTTTCATATAGAGGTAGATAGATCAACAACTATTAGGTACGCATAAAAATAAATAAAAATTTGTTTTACGGACGGACGGATGGACGGACGGACGGACAGACAGACAGATAACCAGAATTCTCAGTTATGCAGATTTCCTCACGATATTTCCTTCGAAAAGTTAGAGGTTTTGAATTGCCAGATTTCAGGCTCGGGATTGAACCAGGACCTCCCAAATAGGAGGCGTACGTCTTAACCACGAGGCTATCACGTCTTATAGAGCATCAAGTTGTCAGCGAAAATGAGATATAGCCCGCAAAAATGGCCTTTTGTTTTCCTAAAAATAAAACCGTCAACCATCGATATAAATGAGAGCCTCGATAGGTCCCCGGTTCAAATCCCACCCGTTGCTCTATTGTCGTACCTACTCCTAGCACAAGCTCTACGCTTAATTGGAGGGGAAAGGGAAATATTAGTCAGCAAATAACTTGGCTAATATTCTTTTGTTATATGTTGTATGTTCTTATGTTGGGTATCTCTCTGAGGGACAAAATCCGTAACGAGGAAATCCGTAGAAGAACCAGAGTGACCGACATAGCGGTTTAGCCAGCTGAAGTGGCAGACGTGTTCTGGAGTGGAGACCGCGTATCAGCAAGCGCAGTGTGGGACGACCTCCAACCCGCTGGACTGACGACCTTAAGCAGATAGCGGGAAGTGGGTGGATGAGGAAGGCGGAGGATCGTGTGTGGTGGCGTGCTCTTGGGAAGGCCTATGTCCAGCAGTGGACGCAAACAGGCTGATTGGTTGATTGAATATTCTTTTTTAAAAAAAAGACAAGATATGGCCAAGCGAAAAAAAATTTCACGGTTTTGGAACCAAATAAATCAGCGCCACCTCTTAGATACTAATGAACGACCCGTTTGAAATCCAGACGTCACTGAGATTTCATTGGTGCTAAAGCACCACTGAGTCGGTGCCATATTGTTTGTTCAAATAGCCCTGTCCATACGAAGTAATATATGTATAGGTAAGTCAATGCCGTCATTATACAAAGTAAGCCCAAGAAAGCTGTCCAACAATCTATGTCAGTACAAAACTATGTAATAATCCCACACATAGGTAACGTCAAACGGAACTTTACCCTCCATTTGTCCCCCCCAGGTGCGCATAGTGATCCACATGTAAAGCCGAGTACTCACTTGCGAGCTGCAAAACCCCTCTCAAACCCGGTAGTGGGCAGGTGATGGGTTGATGATAATGATGAATCATAGCTTCTTTGGTTTTCAAAAACCTATTATACCTAAACTGTTTCAAAAACCTATTGTGTAACGGTTGTCCACATTTATCGTAACTTTGAAATAATCCATTCACACACACACGCACGCACACACACACACACGCACACACACACACACACACACACACACACACACACGCACACGCACACGCACACACACACAGAACATATACACACATTAATTTAATACATTCAGTCATTTTAAAATGTTCTTTTGGGTAGGCGTTAACAACTGTAACACAGTTTCTAACTATCAAAGTTTTTATCGTTCCTTAGTTTTATCAATCCAATGTAGGTAATTAAGAGAAAAATAAAGATTTTTCGATTTTTTTTAATCATTTAAATGATTGATGATGATGATTTTAAAAAAAAGGTAAAATCTTGCGATGATTGGTTGGTTGCGATTGGTGCGCTACTGGTTCGCAAGCCTCTATGATATTTGTTAACAAAAGTGCAACCGTTTTCGTTCGCTCGCTAGTGAGTTACCGGCTTAAGTCGGCCCGGTTGATTAGCCCCACTTATTACACCTGTGGACCCCTAAAACGCTCGTTCCTACAATTCTCCGTCGCAAATCTTGTTAGCAACTTGAATTTAGATATATGGCTAGGACATATAATATGTACAGAGCTTAATGCCACGGTTCTATATGCAGAAAGCTATATTTTCATCATAAATATACGAGTAGAAAGCCAAACACCTTTTCTTTATCTAAATATATAAAAGGAAAAGGTGACTGACTAACTGACTGACTGACTGACTGACTGACTGACTGACGGACTGACTGACTGACTGACTGGCTGATCTGGGTGGATTCTGACGTAGACATCCGCTAAGAAGAGATTTTTGAAAATTCAACCCTTAAGGGTGTAAAATAGAGGGTTGAAATTTATGTAGTCCACGCGGACTAAAGTAATTATAATATTATGTTACACATTGTCTTGATTGTAAATAAGATATTTTTTAGAAAATACGTCAAATCAACTCTGTTTAGTGGCTCTGTCTGTACACGTTCGCCGAATACATTCGAGCACGTTGCGCGGTGCGCCAATGTGTACGGGCTCTTCAAACACAAGTAAAATCCAGCATCAATACGCACAAAAGTCTTTATTTTCTTTGTGCAATTAGATACCTCCGGGCTTATTTCAGTAACATATTCATGTCATCCGTCTCGCAGTAGCGAACACTCTGCTTTCGTTTCGCACAAAACAAAATGTGCTCGTGTGCTTAGTATGAGATCTTTACATCTCACCAACAAACTCAAACTCAAATTATTTATTTAGAATAGGTAAAATTTTACGCTTACTGATGGTCAAAATTTAAATTTGTAAGATGATATAGTGGTGATAATTAATACGTACTTAAAACTAAAGCTACGAGGGTTCCAAACGCGCCCAGGTCTGAGAAGATTGATTGAACATTGACATTGATAGAATTTGTAGGATTCCATGTGCCACCTATCCTATAATATGTCAAGACTCTACCACCGGTTCGGAAAGCAGACTGTACGAGAAGAGCCGGCAATAAACTCAGTAATTGCTCTTTTCAGCATATTACACAATTGAAGATTATCTAAATGATAAAAGAGCGTGGATTTGGCCTGCCGCTCATTTCAGCAAAGCACAGGACTGCAAATACTTTTTTACTACATGGCATAATATTGTATATCAAATATTTGAAAAGAGCAAGAGTATATTGTATATCAAATATTTGAAAAGAGCAAGAGTTTCTTGCTGTTTCTTCTCGGTAGGAAAGGCATTCCGAACCAGTGGTAGATGCATCAGACGATTCGAAAGTACTTGTGAAAGTTTACTTGAATAAATATTTATTATTATTATTAGTATTAGGGTACCTTACGGAAAGGTACTTTTCTGATCATTGGTTTAAAGTAAAAAATTCAATGGAGCGTTGACTGTAGATATTAGATGAACTTGATCTTTACAACAAGGCATTTAAGGTCCATATTACTTTGACGTGAACGTGTTTCGATGCTCGAATTCTATCATCGTTGGCGAGACGTAAAATCTAGTACTAAGCACACTGGCTTGTATTCCGGACAGGTCTGTTAACTTCGTGGACGTTTTCTTTACATTTTGTGATATGTTAATGTCTTTTGTTTACATGTAAATTCTTTGTTTTAAAGCTTTTACAATATTTTGAATGTATTAACAATGTTTAATCGGTTTAACATCAATTTATTTATGTGAAGATGGAAACAAATAAACTATTAATAAACTTAAATCTAAAAAAAAAGAGAACAATATTAAATTAAAACTAAAATAAATTAAATTAAATCTAAAACCTCATCGAGACCACCGCAGCGAGGCATTGTACCCAAGATGCTGGCAGCATTACCCCTTTGGATGGCCAAACTAATTCTTTGGCCAAGGTAGCTGCCAGCTCTCGGGTCCCCGGTTGACTCGATAACTCTTTTCGCAATTTCTTCAAAAAGAGCTCGAGCCCCCGGGCCCCACGGCCCCAAGGTCTCCACACCAAAAGGCACGAATACGAAGCTCCCATCGAGGTTTTCATATTTGCGCCTTTTGGCCTGTTCGGCGCTGATGGCCGCTGCACCCGCCATAGAGGAGGTCGCCTGAATGTGGGATGCAGCTAAAGTGTCTACACAAGTTGCATCCCAAACAAGCGACCTGCCCATCTTCCACGGTACGAGCGTCATACCATCAGGTCTCTTGCCATCGCCACGTGCCAAACCAATAGGTATTAATATAATGTTTAATTACATTAGTGAAATCGCTTTTTGTTGAAATCAGTTAGAAATTAGCATAGAATATATTTTTATTCAAATATAAGTACTAAGTAGGTACCACTGGTCCAAAATGCCGTCTGATACTGTTCCTATCGAGAAGAACCAACAAGAAGCTCAGCGGTTGCTGTGGGACGACCTCCAACTCTCTGGACTGACGACCCTGGAAGTGGGTGGATAAGGAAGGGTCATGTGTGGTGGCGTGACGCGCTATGTCCAGCAGTGGACGCAAACAAGCTGATTGATTGAATGACTGGACGTCTTTCGGTACAATAAATCAATGGTTGACAATGATGTTGGGTTAGATCTTACAAGTATAATAATTGTAATCTAGATGATGCCCGCGACTTCGTCCGCATGGATTTAGGTTTTTCAAAATCCCATGGGAACTCTTCGATTTTCCGGGATAAAAAGTGGCCTATGTCCTTCCCTAGGATGCAAGCTACTTCTGTGCCAAATTTCGTCCAAATCGGTTGAACAGATGGGCTGTGAAAGGCTAGCAGACAGACAGACACACTTTCTCATTTATAATATTAGTATGGATCAAAGACGTGTAGTTACAATTTAAACAAAGCAAAGAAGAAGGGCTTGGTCTACAAAGTCTAAAATTCTGGTAAGGAACAACCAGGAATTCAACTATCGTAAACATGTTCTATTCCATCCAACATTTCAATATGATTCCATTTTCTAAATAATAAACTCTATCTCAGTTTGATAGGGGGTGGCCTTCCAACATCAATGGATAGATCTGACCCATTTCAACCAGGTCCCCGTGTATTTGACAAGTCGTCAAAGACCAGTACAAGTTTATTACGATTTCTCAGCCTCGCCCGCCCGGATTTCAAACGAATTAAATAAAAAAAACCGACCAAGTGCGAGTCAGGCTCGCGTAACGAGGGTTCCGTGATTCAGTCGTATTTTTTCGACATTTTGCATGATAACTCAAAAACTATGATGCATAAAAATAAATAAAAATCAGTTTTAGAATGCACAGGTGAAGCGCTTTCATATGATACTCCACTTGATATAGTTATCTTACTTCGAAAATTGAAAATACTAATTATTAGTTATTATGACCACAATTTAATGTTTTTGTGTGATCTAACCCTAAATTCACGGTTTTCAGATTTTTCTCCAAATGTCAGCTATAAGATCTACCTACCTGCCAAATATGATTCTAGGTCAACGGGAAGTATCCTGTAGGTTTCTTGACAGACAGACGGACAGACAGACAGACAGACAGGCAACAAAGTGATCCCATAAGGGTTCCGTTTTTCCTTTTGAGGTACGGAACCTTAAAAACGGCCAAGTGCGAGTCGGACTCGCAAACGAAGGGTTTCGTACCATCGTATCAGTTGACCCTCATTATAAATGCGAAAGTGTGTTTGTTTGTTGGTTTGTCCTTCAATCACGTCGCAACAGTGCAATGGATTGACGTGATTTTTTGCATGGGTATAGATAAAGACCTCGAGAGTGACATAGGCTACTTTTTATCCAGGGAAATCAAAGAGTTTCCACGGGATTATAAAAAAATCTAATTTCACGCGGACGAAGCCGCCGGCATCAGCTAGTAATGAATAAAAAAAAACATTTCTTTGACGGGTCTTAACAGTCACGATAGATAGACAACTAAGCGATCCTATAAAGATTCCTTTTTTCAGCTAAACCATTCTGAAAGGAGACCCGTGCTCAGTAGTAGGCCAGCGATAGGTTGATGACGATGATGATGGATTAATTATGAATGCAGGTGCAATTAGACAACTGGCTATATCCAGATTAACGGTAAACGCCGGCGAAAGCACGTAGTGTGTATTTGCAATGCAAATTGATGACGTCTCTCCTTGGCCAAACAGAGCGTATGCTTATTGGCCACAATACAATTGGGTATTCGCCTACTTTTGAATTTGATAAATATTATTACATTATTATAAACTAGGATCAAAATAATGACGTACACTGAAAAAAATATTAAAATCCAACAAAGATTTACAAAGTTACAGGCATTTTAATTTTGGAGTGGGAGGGTATTCTATCCCTTTCTCGCAAAACGAAAATTTGTATGAAACCGCACGAAGCTACTATGGCATTAGTAGGTGTGACGTCAAACTGCTGTATCGCTATCTCTGTCTATTCAGAAATATTTAAATGCGTATAACTGTTTTGATATTTGATCGATTTAATTAGTTTTTAGGGTTCCGTACCTCAAAAGGAAAAACGGAACCCTTGTAGGATCACTTTGTTGTCTGTCTGTCTGTCAAGAAACCTACAGGGTACATCCCGTTGACCTAGAATCATGAAATTTGGTAGGTAGGTAGGTTTTATAGCAGACATTAGGGGAAAAATCTGAAAACTGTGAATTTGTGGTTACGACACACAAAAAAAATTAAATTGTGGTCATGAACTAAAAATTAGTATTTTTCATTTCGAAGTTAGTCAGAGTAGTCAATAGTCAATTTTGATGAAATTAAAGAATTCCTTTCGAAAGATTCCGACCGAGATTTCCATGTAAGGTGAGTTTTTGGTATGTAAATTACAGGTAAATGGGAAAGGTCATCATCATCATCATGATCAACCCATCGCCGGCTCACTACAGAGCACGGGTCTCCTCTCAGACTGAGAAGGGTTTTGGCCCTATGGGAAATGAGAAAGGTAGCTCCGATTAATACGTAAAAGATAAAAGTGAATTTATTATCTCTGCTTAAGGGGACTCACTTCAGTGCTTTCTTCATACAAACGTAGGAGGGAAAATACAACAATATTCGATATTGTACGCACAAAACTAAGAATTATATCGATTTACCTCGTCTTTATCTAGGTTCATTGATATATAAAACATTGAAAAAAATATTGATTTAAAAGTTACGAGCCTCAAAAGATTCCTATTTTAACACTAAATTTATGTCAACTTTGGGCGTAAATAAATAAGATTAGGAATATGAAAATTCTAAAAAAAAATATCATTAGACATAGTTTATTTATTCATTGGTTGAAATAACTTTACTTTGCAAACATAAAATCAGTAGTTTTTTCTCAAAAATACCTTTCCTAAACCCTTTTCGCGCGCTTGATTTCGGTGAAAATCATCGTGCCTCTCACCTTTCTCATACAATGTCAAGTGAAAAGCAAACATGTTACCCACGTGCGCTGCCAATTTCGATCGAGCGTCCTGCGTCACCTTAAGAGCGGGTATAAAAATATTAAGAGCGAATACTAGAGGCGAGAATCTCAAAGTTTTATCATGTTAATCTAGCTTTGACGGCCTCTGTGGGACGAGCTGCATGGTTGCTTCTTTGTCGCCTACATTTATTTCTATACTCTCGCCTTGAATTCAGATGAAAATGTATCGTTTTAATCATTGAATTAAATAGACAAGGAGTAGAAAATCTTATAGAATAGAATAGAATAGAATTGAATTGAATAGAATAGAATAGAATGTTTTTTTATTCATGTAAACTTTTTAAAAGTGCTTATGAATAGTCAGGTAGTTTTAATTTACCACTGGTTCGGAATGCCGTTCCTACCGAGAAGAACCAGCAAGAAACTCGGCGGTTGCTCTATTTAATTTTTCAATTTACAATGTTATTATACCGTACTATACAAGCCATTGCAGCCCCGTGCATTGCTGGAGCGAGTCAAATCCAAGCTTTTTTATCGTTTACATAGTCTGCGACTGTATAATATGCTTTTTTCAGGAGCATACTTTTAACACATTTTTTAAACTTGTGTAAAGGCAAGTCTAAAATTGCTTGTGGTCTAAAATTGCATGTGGCTTATAGCTTCGGGCGTCAAAATTAGAATTACTTACTAGGTAGGGTAATACACATTCATACTAATATTATAAATGCGAAAGTGTGCCTGTCTGTCTGCTAGCTTTTCACGGCCCATCCGTTCAACTGATTTTGATGAAGTTTGGTACAGAGATGGCTTGCATCCCGGGGAAGGACATAGGCTACTTTTTATCCCGGAAAATCAAAGAGTTCCCACGGGATTTTTAGAACTTTTCTAGGTTTTAGAACACTAGATTTTTCCCCGCGGACGAAGTCGCGGGCATCATCTAATTAAAAATGCCTATTAAAAAACCGGCCAAGTGCGAGTCAGGCTCGCGCACCGAGGGTTCCGTACTACAGTCGTATTTTTTTCGACATTTTGCACGATAAATCAAAACACGACAGGCTGAGATGACGACGCGACTTCGCCTGCGTGGATTTAGATTTTTGGAAATCCCGTGGCAATTCTTATTTCTTTGATTTTCCGGATTAAAGGAGCCAATGTTACTCTCCGTCTTTTCAACATGTATCTCTATGCCAAAATGTCGATTGGTTGCTTATTCAGGGCGTGAAGGAAGGACAAACAAACAAACAAGTACACTTTCACATTTATAATGTTAGTATAGATCTGATCAAGTACTCGTTTAATGAGGCAGCCGCTGTAGAAAAGATCGGGCGATAGTGATTACGCCCCGAGAATGTGCGGCTTAAAAGCTCAGCCTTTTGAATGAAAGGTACATTTACGGCAACATTTGTACGGTTAACCGTTTTCACACAATAACCAGTAAAAATTACTCCCCGAAAAGGCTTTGTAACTTATGGAAAAAACCGATGTACAAGATTATGTAATTTTAAATTTGATTCAATTTACCTACGTGGCGGCCATTTTAATTTGTTTATTATATTTGTTACTAGCTTATGCTCGCGACTTCGTCCGCGTGGACTACACAACATTCAAACCCCTATTTTACCCCCTTAGGGGTGGAATTTTCAAAATACCTTTCTTAGTGGATGCCTACATAAAATAGCTATCTGCATGCCAAATTTCAGCCCGATCCGTCCAGTAGTTTGAGTTGTGCGTTGATAGATTAGTCTTAGTCTTGATTAATATTAGTATGGATTTGGAAATTTTAATAACAGTTACTGTTGAATATGATAATAACATGAAGCAATATATTTTATCAAAATGATATAATTATATTCGAAACAAAGCAGGGCTAAGCAGTAAGCACCCTTAAAATATGGGATATAAATCTGCCCTTAACAACGTCACAGGCGGAAAAATGTGCAGATAAATAAATCTTTTTAGGAAGCTACTACACACCGGGCTAACTTTCACTCCAACCTACGTCCCAACCAAGTCAGCAGCAATAATAAAGTTGGAATCCTCACAAGAGAAATTTGGGCCAACTTGATCTAGAGACGTGGAGATGATGGTCTGGCGTCTGTTTTGCCCTCAAACACGGCACGGATACTGCGGAGCGTATAAATAATCTTTTATTTGGGACCATAGCGCACAGTTTACAAGTATGCAAAATACAACAACACCAAACAAACGTACAGAAAAAAATAACCAAAACAAACACAACAAAGAACAAAACATGAAGACAAAAAGATCACAAATACTAACTAATAAGTACGGCTTTCCATGCATCTCGACCGAGAAAACCAAATTGATGTTTTTCAATGACAAGTTAATCCTTGACTACGATTTCAACTTGTGGTAAGTAATTAAATTAATCCTGGAAACAGTATTATAATTTTATTAAACTCACGACCCCTACCGGATTCTAAACGCAGAATCGAACCAGTACGCTAAATTGCCTGGCGATACGACTTTGCTTTGGTGGCAAATTGACGGCTGACTTACACCAGACAAAGTAGGAAGTATGTAGTTGGGCCCGTGTGTAGTGGATTTAAAACTGGCCAAGATTTCACTGATTACATCGCCTTAGTGAATCGCGGTCGACTTGGGGGTTTTTCGTTTAAAAGTTTTTTATTGCCGCCGGCTTATTTACTGGGGACGTGTGATGACAATAACGATTTTCCTCACAAACTTTGTCACCAATTTTAACTTGTTGAGAGCTTGTTGACCGCATGACACGAACGTTTCAATAGCATGGTAATATATATATTACTATGTGGATTTTCAGAAGAGAATCTTTATTTTACCGTTTAAACTATCGTGAGTGATTTCTATTATACACTAGCTGACTTTAGAAAATTGAGGTCGAGGTTGAATTAAATTTTTCTCTTCGTAAGAACCATCCTCGTACTTCAAGGAATATTATAAAAAAAGAATTAGCGAAATCGGTTCAGCTGTTCTCGAGATTTGCGATCAGCAATACATTTAGCGATTCATTTTTATATATAGAATATCTCACACGCGCCTTTACTCACGTGTTTAGTCGACGCTAGCCCGACTAGTTTCGAACCCATCAGGGGTCCTTTTTCACAGGGACTCAGTTCGCGCACGCCAACCACGGAAACCACGGAAACCACCTGCTCGTTTGCTCGCTATTTCTATTTAAAAAAAATCGCCCAAGTGCAAGTCAGACTCGCGCACTGAGGGTGCCTTAGTACAGTCGTATTTTTTTGACATTTTGCACGATAAATCAAAAACTATTATGTATAAAAATAAATAAAAATCTGTTTAGAATGTACCAGTAAAGCTCTTTCATATGATACCCCACTTGGTATTGTAATCTTACCAATGAAAATACTAAATATTTGTTCATGATGAATACATTTTATTAATTTTTTGTAATGTAACCACAAATTCTCAGTTTTCAAATTTTTCCCCTAATGTCTGCTATAAGACTTACCTGCCTGCCAGATTTTGTGATTCTAGGTCAACGGGAAGTACCCTCTAGGTTTCTTGGTAGACAGACAACGAAGTGATCCTATAAGGGTTCCGTTTTTCCTTTTGAGGTACGAAACCCTAAAAAACTGGCAAAACGGCAATCTTACACGACCGGACGGCTTACCATGCTTTCGAAGGCAAGAAGGTGTAACACTGCCACCTTTCCAAGTTGCTACTGAAATTTTCTTGACAAAAACAAAATAACTTTTATATTAGGTATGCCTTTTTTGTTGTTCGTCTCGTTTACCCTAGGGCCTCTTCTTCTTTTAATATCTCTCTCTCTCTCCGGTCGTTCCTTCATTGCTAAAGATCGTGGTCCTGGCAAACTGCCCTCGAATGGCTTATCTGTTTCCATCGGCTTCTGTCGGTGGCCATTTCTTCTAATATAAAGTAAAAGGTTCTTTTAATATAAAGAAACTTATTTCAATTTCTTCTATTCAACTTTCTTTTTCTTGTAAAATCCTATTAATAAAATAACTGGAACAAATCAAAATTTATTTATTTCATGAAGGAAAACTACTGTTTCTTATATGCTGTCTGTGACACTACCACTGTTTCGAAATACAGATTCAAGTGAGAAGAACCGGCTAGAAACTTAAGTTGCTATTTTCAAATCTAAATATATAAAAGGAAAAGGTGACTGACTGACTGACTGAGTGACTGACTGATCTATCAACGCACTGCTCAAACTGCTGGACAGGATCGGGCTGAAATTTGGCATGCAGATAGCTTATATGACGTAGACATCCGCTAAGAAAGGATTTTGAAAATTCAATCCCTAAGGGGGTAAAATATGGGTTTGAAATTTGTGTAGTCCACGCGGAAGAAGTCGCTAGTCATTAATAAATCTGAATTTATGGTCTAAAGTCCAACTTCAAGTCGAAACATATTTTCCTATAAAATACTAAACAAGGTACAGAGAAACCAATTTACCAGTCTCAAAGAAACTGCATAAATACATAACGGGAGTCTGGCCACTAATTACAATATTTGGTATTCCACTCAAACTTAAGTTAATACGATTGGGGGACATGCAGCTGCACAGCTCTGTGAGAGTTATAAATTGCGTTAGAAATATACCAGACTTCCATGTCTCGTTGAAATAAAGCGAGCTTGTTTTCTATTGCTTTTAATGCAAGAATTCTACCGCAGCTATCATCAAGTTGAAACTCGCTAGAGATAAAATATACCTACCAATATTGGACCTACGTTCGACAATATCGATTTAGTTCATATAAAATGTAGCCTGTCACCCGGACGCATAAAATAACTAGGATGTCGCCTATATCAAAAATAAATTATTTCTCAGTAATTATTCATTAACTAGCTTATTCCCGCGACTTCGTCCGCGTGTGCTACAGAAATTTCAAACCCCTGTTTTACCTCCTTAGGGATTGAATTTTCAAAAACCCTTTCTTAGCGGATGTCTACGTCATAATAGCTATCTGTATGCCAAATTTCAACCCGATCCGTCCAGTAGTTTGAGCTGTGCGTTGCTAGATCAGTCAGTCATTCAGTCAGTCACCTTTTCCTTTTATATATTTAGACTGAAATCACAATCTTTTTTAAGCATTTGCCGTAGTCGGGTAAAAAGGTTGCGAATTTTATGTGAATGTACGATAAAAAATCTAAGGACAAAATACATTGACACACCATCTACACACACACACATCTACACACTGGGAAACTAAGATCACATCGCAGTGACGCAAATAGAATCAATTTTTCGCGTAAAATTGTATTCTGATTCTGAAGAATAGAGTGGGTGAAATTTATCTAAGGGTGTCTATACGTGGACGAAGGATTCCCGCAAAATCACTTCCGTAATGTGCGTTAATTAGCCTTGGACTGTAGTAACTAATAAACCGGCCGCGTGCGTGGCGGGCCACGCGTGGTGTAGGGTTCCGTAGTCACAATCCTCGTAAAATATATATAACTCCTTAATTGTTTGGTGGTAACTTTATTACATCCATACTAATATTATAAATGCGAAAGTGTGTCTGTCTGTCTGTCTGCTAGCTTTTCACGGCTCAAGCGTTCAACCGATTTCAACGAAATTTGGAACAGAGATAGTTTGTCTCCCGGGGAAGGACATAGGCTACTTTTTATCCCGGAAAATTAAAGAGTTCCCACGGGATTTTCAAAATCCTAAATCCACGCGTACGAAGTCGCGGGCAACATCTAGTTTTTAATAAAACCATTCTGTACAAGTTCCAATTGAAACAATCGGTGATGCAACTTTGAACCCAGAAAGAAGTGGATTTTCAAGTAAGGGCGTATACACGCGAACGACAAATCACCGCGATCCGTTCCCTCGACAGTCGATTACTGGGATCCGTCTCACAACCACTCCGCAGGGCTTTTATCTACTTGATTCTATGTAGAGATCTAGATAGATCTCAAGCAATCAGGACAAAATGATTGCCATTTTAGATGTGTACTGCACTCACAGAACGGCGCAACGGAGAGCGTGGTTTGAACCTTTAAAATAAAGGCAAAAGACAAATCACCGCAATCTGTTTCCGTGACAGTCATATTATAGTCATATTAGCTTATTCTGTGACTATTGATGATTAATTTTGACACTGAAACGTCGAATTTGATTATGAATTTGTTGAACTGTTGAGAAAATTATTTGTTGTTTTCCTTTTATTTATTTATTCGTGACTGAAAAACAAAATAGCAGACCTTGGTTATGTTTGGACTTACCTGTTTGCATTAGAATAAAAAGATGTTTTTTTGAAAAATTCTCTTTGTCAGAGCTAAGTTAAAGAAATAAAATCATTAAAATAAACAAGACTTGAAATTTTGGGCAAATTTTCCACCACGAATTCCCGCAAATAAAAAGATAATCACATAACTTTAAGATTCGCATCTTATCATCCAGCCTCCACTCCCGAGGTTTAACGATGACGATGGAAATAAAGTTGACATGTTACATTGCAACACCAAGCGAAATTCATCCTTATCTGTATCGCAAAAAGTTCAATTTCGAAATACAACTTTAGGAGATAAGCAATTATGTTTAGTGCCGTGACACCATTTGATAATGACCTTTATTGGTATGGCAAATAAAGGTTATTTTTGCAATTCAATATAGGAGTAAACAATTATGTTTAGTGTCGTGTATAGAGCCAATGCTAAAATCTATGGCAGCAACAAAGCATTCTGTTGATGGTCTTAAACAATAAAGGGCTGAAACGGTGCCAATATTTAGAAATGCTTTGATTAGTAACATAAGGTAGTGGCCCGACCGCCGGCGAGAAAACGACTAATTATCAGCGATTTTCTCTCTCAAGAAACGCGCAATAAATTTACATTCCGTGTAAACGAAAGAGATGCATATCAAAATTTGCTCTCTGACTATTCACACAGCAGGCGACGATTCGTTCAGCGATGCTCGCTCGCTTGAACACGTGTAACGCGCGCACAGGTTTGCACAGGACTGAGCGACCGCGGACGAATGGCGCGAGTAATCGCTCGTCGCACTTGCACACTCGCTTATAGCCTAGCGGCAAAACTATCGAAACTACAGACTCGCTTCCCGCTGATCGCCAACGCGTTTATGTTTCTAGTTCTACTCGTTTCTCGTTCATCGTCGGCGGTCGGACCACTGCCTAACATTGGAGACTTTTATTTTGTCACCAGAAAAGTCCAGCGACCGTAATAATATCGCCGCGATTCTTAGGCGATACCCACACGGGCGGAGAAGAGTGCTGCCGAGATGCGGCGTTTCAGTTCCGCTGCTCGTTCGTCCGTTTATTTGTCTATTTATCTCATGAACCATAATATATTTTCACAGCATATTATGTATTTTTATTGCCGCTATTACAACAATTAATAAAGATTTCAAAATGGCTGCCATGAAAAAGATATTAAAAAGCGTCATTTCTTGTATGATGGACTCGCACTTGACAATTTTTTTCTTTTTCCTTTTACAAAATTTTGATGCAAATAGAAATAACCAAGTATTATGTAAGTACTTAACAGTAGAAAAAAAGATAAGAAGTGGATAAGAGACCTTTGGCAGTGGGAGACGTTGCGACCAAACCGAACCGCGCGTCATAACCGTGAAATGCGGGACGCGATGCGGGAGCGTCCATGACGCGAATCTATGTATGTACGTGCAGGTATTTACTACACCTGCAGTCTGCACGTACAGAAAAATCCAGCGTACTGCAAATGTTCATGGGCGGCGGTAATCACTCAACATCAGGTGACCCGCCTGCTCTTTTGCTCGCCATTTTTATTAAAAAAATCTGTAAACAGACATAGACAGATACTATGAAAAATTACATTAAAATCATTATTTATTACAATTTACATGAATACGTCCGTCATCTAATGTCGTCTTTTGTAAAAAAATATACTAATTTTGACAAAAATAGAATATAACACAGTTTAGCGAATAATTCGCGTCATGTGTGTAAGGCGCCATTAGTTATCGTGGGAGATGACGTCCCCGTCGCGCGTCGCGGTCGCGCAGGTTGTGTATCGCATCCCACATCCCGCATTTATGACGCGCAGGTGTGTCCGTAGCTCCAATAAGACGTTTTCGCATCTGAGTTTTTACGCATTTAAGACGCCCTGATTTCTTTAGAATTTTTAATTAAGTTCCCGGGATCAAGCTAGCTGGTATTTCTGAGAGCTTGTTATTACTGCCTGGATTAAAACCAGATCAAAATTAATTGCACCCATTAAACCAAAGTAAGCGTTCCTTTGATAATATCCCTTGTAAACTTTTACCTATTAAATTACGTAGGGTAGGTACACGACTTCTGGCGGCGCTAGGCGAATTAAAAAATATTTTGGGTCAACCAAAAATTATTCTTAGGTACATAAAGACCAAGCTGTGATAGCCTAGTGGTTAGGACGTCCGCCTTCTGATCGGAGGTCGGGGGTTCGTTCTCGAGCACGCACCTCTTACTTTTCGGAGTTATGTTATGAGTTATGTACGTTTTAATTAATTAAATATCACTTCCTTTGACCGTGAAGGAAAACATCGCAAGAAAACCTGCATCCCTGAGAGTTCTCCCTGAGAGTGCACAATCCGCACATAGCCAGCGTGGTAGACTCTGGCCGAAAACCCTTCTGAATCAGAGAGGAGACCCGTTCTCTGTAGTGAGCCGGCAAATGGGTAAATCATGATGATGATGACATAAGGACCATTTATTTTTATGACGAAGTCTATTCTTTATACAAGTCAAGACCCCTTCCACTGCACTGGTTCGGATATCAGATGATACAGAGAACAGATTGTAAGAACTTGTGCGCTTCAGCTTTGCCGGTAGGATGGTAAATCTGTCTTCTTGATTTCTAAAAATTTGCGGTAAAATTTTCATAAACTGATTCTCTTAAATTAAAATGCTACGTAGGACGTACGTGCTTACGTACGTTTTAAGTTGGTCGTCGTAGCAAACTTTTTTAGAAACTTCAGTTTTTCTAAATTCCTATCATTTTTTGATCAACTCTTAAACTACTTTTTGCACCAAACCACTTAATATAAATAGGATGGCAGAAGTCTCTCACCTAGATAGACCTCATCTCAGACTAGAAACAAGTTTCGATAGCTCAACGGTTAAAGGAGCGGAATGAAATCCGAAAAGGCGCCGGTTTAAACCCCCGTTGAACTATTGTCGTACCTACTCCTTGCACAAGCTTTACGCTTGGTTGGAGGGGAAAGGGGAATATTAGTCATCATGATAAACTTGGCTAATATTCTTTAAAATAAATAGAAAATTTAAATTCCAAAATTGACCCGAGAATCGAAACCAGGTACTTAGGTCTCAGTGCTTTCGCCACTGTGTCAGGGAGGACGTAGTCTTTTAATAGGTACATGTGTATTTTAGTTACGGAGAGAATTATTTTCTTCACGTTTTCCTTAAGTATGTAACGGCCTTTAGACTTACAAGCCGATTTGAAGCTTGACTTGTCTCAGCATAAAGGGTAAATTGGCTTAAAATTTCTTCTTATATATTATGCAGATTCACGGTGTTTTCCTTCGCCGCCGAGTAAATTAGGTATAACACTCGTAATCTAGAAATAGGTAGTAAAAGTTAAGTACCAGTACGTGGCAGAAAGCTAATGTACATCGGGCTTTAGAATGACGTTTCGTCTTTGTAGAGCGTTGTCTCTGTCACTCATACCTATGTGACGTTTTGTCGGTCTCAACGACAGAGACAATGCTCTACAAAATGCTAACTCTTTCTAAAGGACGATGTACATTACTTTCTGCCGTGTACTGTACCTATCTACTATAGGATTGGGTACTACATATTTTAATATGACTATCATTAAAAGCGGTGATAACCCAGTGGTTAAGACGTCAGCCTCCTAATCGGGTGTCCAGGGTTCGATTGCACGCACTTTTCATAGTTATGTGCTTTTTAAGTAATTATTAATACTTTAACTATGAAGGAAAACATAGTGAGGAAACCTGCATGCCTGACATTTCTTCATAATGTTCTCAAAGATGTGTGAAGTCTTCCAATCCGCACTTAGCTGCGTAGTATTAGTATACTATCGCTGAACTGAACCCTTCTTATTCTGAGAGGAGACCCGTTCTCAGTAGCGAACCGCCGAGGATCATGATAATGACGATTATTACTATGCAAACCACACCGATCTTCTTTGGTCGCAATAATGTTTGTCTTCGCTAAACTGTGTTATATTCTATTTTTATCAAAATTAGTATATTTTTTTACAAAAGACGATATTGGATGACGGACGTACCCATGTAAACTATTCATACTAATATTATCAATGCGAAAGTGTGTTTGTCTGTCTGTCTGTCTGTCTGCTAGCTTTTCACGGCTCAACCGTTCAACCGATTTTGACGAAATTTGGTACAGAGATAGCTTGCATCCCGGGGAAGGACATAGGCTACTTTTTATCCCGGAAAATTAAAGAGTTCCCAAGTGATTTTCAAAGACTTAAATCCACGCGGACGAAGTTGCGCATCATCTAGTAATAATATATAATTATTTTAATTTAATTTTTCACTGTAGATCTGTATATGTCTATTTACAGGTTTTTTTAATAAAAGAGCTGGCGGGTCACCTGATATTGAGTGATTACCGCCGCCCATGAACATTTGCAGTACCAGAGGATCCACCCAATGCGTTGCCTGCCTTTCATGAAATTGTTGGTCTATTTACAGATACGGATACAAAACTCAATAAATAAGCATTTACACCTCTGCTCATTATATTTTACTCCCATTGTGTTCCAGAGTGGTTCTTAGAATTAACTCTCAAATTGTAATAATACCACTCGAAAGAAACTTAACAAAGTAAACACAGTACGAAAACAAACTCTAACAGAGTTGAAGCAATTAATCACAATAAAAACAATACCCTGGCAAGGGTCAGGCCCCAAACGGGGAGAGGCCTGATGTATTAAAATAATAATTAATACAGAATCACCGTCCATTACTTGGCAACAGTTTCAAATCGAATAAATCACCAGCGTGTCGTATTTTTCATAATTGATTAAGTTTATTCTGAAAATAATGGAATTCCACGTGGTTCGTGATCGGGAATATAGCCAAAAAGAAAATTTATTTGTATAGACCACTTTTTACAATAATTTACAAAATAGCGTGTCGTATTGTTCATAGATGATTAAGTTTAAATTCTGGAAATAATTGAATTTAACAGGGTTGATAATCGGAAATATATCCAAAAAACTCATATTATTGAAAAAAAATTAAGGAGATTTAAAATAGATCTATGTTTTGATGGTTTCTCTACTATACTTAATAGTTTACAAATTGCTGGGCGCGTGGAAATAGGTTACTACTATATACTCCTTGGAATGTAGGTATGTGAACCTGGTATAAGTCCCACAAATTTCTAATGCGCGTGGCCGCCATTTTAGTGACGTCAGCACTAGACTGGAGTTTTGAGCTGATGGTATATTTTTATTTCGGCTGACGTCAAAATGACGTCATTTCGATGTTAATGAGACATGGTTCCAGCGTAATAGCAATTTGCGGGACTTATAGATATGAACAGCATTATTGTGAAATGCCTACTACTAATTACAGAAATATTGATTAAATACCGACAGTAAAATTTATAATAATTTATTACTATTTAATTGATTAATTTAAAATTACATTTCAATTTACAAATAGATAAACTTTTAACAAAGTAAACCCAGTATGAAAACAACCTGTACTCAAGTTGAAGCTATTAATCATAACACAAACAATACGTAGGCGGGGGCCTGGCGCCCGGGGTGGGGGCCCAAGGCCCGAGATGGGGGCTTCGAATAAAATGATAATTAATACACAATCACCGTCCATTACTTGGCAACAGTTTCAAATCGAATAAATCAACAGCGCGTCGTATTGTTCGTAATTGATTAAGTTCATTCTGAAAATAATAAAAGAATGTAACTTTTTTACAGCGATTAAAAATAGAGCTTTGCTATGGTGATCTGTAGCAGTCCACTAAAAGAGACTCTTTAGAATATATGCTAACCTGGTAGATATATGACTAGTATTTTTGTAATACAGAAATATTAATTAAGTACCAGGCCGATAAAATAATAATTCCTTAAATAATTAACTTAAAATTACATTTCAATTTACAAATATAGGCTTGAAAAGGTACACCCAAAATGAAATTAACCTGTACTCAAGATAAAGCAATTAATGATAATACAAACAATACACAGACGAGGCCGGGGGCCCAGGGCCCGGGGCGGGGGCTTCGAATAAAATAATAATTAATATACAATCACCGTTCATTATAAGTCCCCCAAATTGCTATTGTGCTGGAACCATGTCTCATTAACATCGAAATGACGTCATTTTGACGTCAGCCGAAATAAAAATATATCATCTATAAAATATACAATAATAAATCAAATAACGTGAGCAAGGTTGAAACGGAGCGAGCGCGGCGTGAATGCAGTACGGTGCGCTATTTCCGCGCGTGACGTCACCCGCCCTGACGTAGCGCTGCAACTCTGTATCCGCCCGCTCTGACCTCTTTCTCTGCGCGCCGCTCGCGCTTCGCGCTACACTGAGGCTACGAACATCGACGCCGGGAGAGCCAATTCAGAAAAGGCCTAGTCTGAATACAATCTACATTAATAAATGAAAAATTGACGTAGATGTTATGTTCATCATTATCATTATTATGGTCACATGATGAGAAAGGACTCGGTCCTCAGTAGTGTGCCGGCAATGGTTTGAGATGAATGACTAGTTGACTGACAAAATATAACAAGGTGTTTATATAAAAATCAGACATAAACATGTATAACTAAGAAGACAGTAAAAATTAAGCACTCTCAAGGAAATATGGCTCTGATTACATTTGCTTTCAATATTTGTCAACCTCTTTGGCTGCTCCAGAAATTCTGTTTGAGAGTATGTGCCGGTGTTCAAAGGCGTACTTACCTCCAAAAGATTTTGCGTTCCCTTATGATGTCATGTAGAAGCCAATTAGGGTCGTGGCATACTGGTATGACCGCACAATCTACGAGTACTTTTTAGTTAGTAGGTAAGGTCTTTAGACTTCATCGCCATTTACTATCTGGTATATAGAAAATTATAGTTAGTAACTGAAGAGATTTATTGACATTATATCATATATAAGTACTAGCTTATGCTCGCGACTTCGTCCGCGTGGACTACACAAATTTCAAACGTCTATTTCCCCCCTTAAGGGTTGAATTTTCAAAAATCCTTTCTTAGCGGATGCTTACGTCACAATAGCTATCTGCATGCCAAATTTCAGCTCAATCCGTTCAGTAGTCGAGCTGTGCGTTAATAGATCAGTCAGTCAGTCACTTTTTCCTTTTATATATTTAGATAGATATCTTTGGTATCTAAGCTCTAACTAGAAGCTGATTTAAAGTGTGAAGATTGTTAATAAAGCTCAAAGAAAAATACTGCAAGTCGGATAAAGTCCCAAGATTTTGAAAATAAATCACTTTTGCTTTCATCGCGCGAGTGTCCGTGACCCGGCGTCTATTTCCGGAAGGAAACGCGCGCAGCAATAAGCGATACCTCAGCCATGTGGTAATTTCCGGAAGGAAACGCGCGCAGCAATAAGCGATACCTCAGCCATGTGGTAATTTCCGGAAGGAAACGCGCGCAGCAATAAGCGATACCTCAGCCATGTGGTAATTTCCGGAAGGAAACGCGCGCAGCAATAAGCGATACCTCAGCCATGTGGTAATTTCCGGAAGGAAACGCGCGCAGCAATAAGCGATACCTCAGCCATGTGGTAATTTCCGGAAGGAAACGCGCGCAGCAATAAGCGATACCTCAGCCATGTGGTAATTTCCGGAAGGAAACGCGCGCAGCAATAAGCGATACCTCAGCCATGTGGTAATTTCCGGAAGGAAACGCGCGCAGCAATAAGCGATACCTCAGCCATGTGGTAATTTCCGGAAGGAAACGCGCGCAGCAATAAGCGATACCTCAGCCATGTGGTAATTTCCGGAAGGAAACGCGCGCAGCAATAAGCGATACCTCAGCCATGTGGTAATTTCCGGAAGGAAACGCGCGCAGCAATAAGCGATACCTCAGCCATGTGGTAATTTAATTGCGACCTAGATTTTACAGTGCGCCGATACGATTCTTTTACTCGCTTTAATTCAGAAAGTAAGTACTATTAGAAGATTCTTAGATAGATTTATGTCGAACCACTATTAATGAAGCGGTGATAGCCTAGTGGTTAAGATGTCGCGTCAGCCAGCAGCCTGCTAGGTGTTATGTGCACTTGTGAAGTGAAGGATTTAGGCCATAGTCCACCACAGTGGCCCATTACAGATTGACAGACTTGACACGCCTTCGAGAACAAAATGGAGAACTCTCAGGCATGCAGGTTTCCTCCAGGATATTTAATTTCTTAAAACGCACATAAATCTGAAAGTTATAGGTGTGTGACCAGAATCGAACCATTTTGTTTTTTTTTTTATTCAAATACAAGTTAGCCCTTGACTGCAATCTCACCTGGTGATAAGTGATGATGCCGTCTAAGATGATAGCGGGCTAACCTGGAAGGGGTATGGCAGTTTTTATTAAACCCATACCCCTTTGGTTTCTACACGGCATCGTACCGGAACACTAAATCGCTTGGCGGCACGGCTTTGCCGGTAGGGTGGTAACTAGCCACGGCCGAAGCCTCCCACCAGACCAGACCAGAAATTTAGAAATTATAAAATTCCAAACCCCTGCCAGGAATCGAACCCGGGACCTCCCACTATTAAGACCACAGCGCTCACCACTGCGCCAGGGAGGTCGTCACGTCAATTTCACGTCCTCATCCTACATTTCTGTAGTACGTGTTCTGTTTCAACGACAATTTTGAGTTTTAAATGAATTTAATGGTTAAATTCCAATTCGCAATTCACCAGATTCCCAATATCCCGCTACTTTCGATTACCATTTGACAAAACGTTTGTCAGAGTTCCAGTGCCGCCGCGTTCACGGTCGGCCGGCGCTGGTGTTCGGAGCCGCGTCCCGACTCGTGCTACGCGGTCGTTTTTGTGGCCGTTGCAATTCCAATCATCTGGCGCAAGAGGCTTTGAAACGAGGTAGAAGTATGCCATTTACATCGAACCAATTCAAAAATTGTAAGTAAATTGATATCGTTCATTCCTAATAAATTAGTTTTTTGATAAGTACAAAATGCATTTATAGCAATTACTTTTAAAGATAGGCACTCATCTTTTAAAGATGATGATGCACCATGATGATGCACGTGACACCATCCTCGTTTTTAAAAGATCCCGTGGCCACTCTTTATTTTTCAGAGATAAAAAGTCGTTTCTCCAGGTCTTTAACTATTTCCTTGCAAAAAACTATGTGGATAAAAAATTGTGTTGACTTTTTGATTGATAAAGAAATAATCAGGCGAGCTGATAATTATATTGGCGCTTGGTGAAAATAGGAATCATCCTTTATTTCCCATCCCATGGGAGTTTCAAAAATTCAGCCTCATACCTTGTCTATATTATAAAGGGAATATCTGGGCAAAATTTTAGCATGTTCTTGGACTGGGCGTTGATGAGTTAGTCAGTGAGTGAGCCAGAGCTTTTCTTTTTATAAGTATTGATAAACATAAGTGGACCCTTTTTCTAGATTTTGTACACTGTACACACCGTCAGGATTACGTAGAAAATAAAATGTAATTGAAGGATTTAAAAATAAATCACTTTCGCCCTCGCAGGCGGTCCGAATCCGTTCGTGACCCGACGGTTATTTCCGGAGAACCGTACGTCAGCCTACTCCTAGTACCTATACTATGTAGAGGCGTAGCTTATGAGTTTCAATCTAGGCTTCACTAGAATGTTGAATTTATTTACTTGGGGTTGTTTGTTTACGTACCAATCAGCAAAATCTATCTGTTTTATTACAAAACTTTATGCGCGGTTTAAACAGGCACTAAAACCTACGACCTACAACGTACGCGCGTGTTCAATGACAGTATAAACAGCGTTTAAATTGTTACGGTGAGACCGTTATAATTATATATTTCATGACTCTACATCCACATCTATACTAATATTAAAAATGCAAAATGTGTATATATATATATATATATATATATATATATATATATATATATATATATATATATACAGAGATTGCATTCCGAAAACAGAAATAGCCTATGCGCATCACCATATCTATGAATTAAATTAGTAGTCGAAATTCCACGGATACGTACGAAGCGATTTGCCTCCACATTTCTGATTCGAACCGCTAAGATTGGGAACACCCTTCTAGCATCAGTCTTCCCCTCCAATTATAATATGGGTACCTTCAAGTCAAGAGTGAATAGGCATCTTCTAGACAAGCGCGCTCCATCTTAGGCTGCATCATCACTTGCCACCAGATCTGATTGCAGCCAAGCGCTAGTCTACAAATTTAAAAAAAGAATAAGTTATTATTTTATTTAAAAAAAAAATTGTTATATTACTGACTTGACTGGATGATGTCCAGAACGTCATCTACTTAAAAATTCCATGGAAACTCTTTGATTTTTCACGATAAATTGTAGCCAATGTCCGTCTCCGTAATACAAGCTATCTCTGTACCAAGTTTTGTCAAAATCGGTCAAATAGATGGGCAGTGAAAGGCTATTAATACTGACATTAAAATTAACCTTTTCGCAGTACAGCCAAGTGGTACAATGGTATGAAACAAAAATATAATATTCAAATACGAATGAAAGCAAACGTCATAACGTTAATTATAGCACGGCTTAATTAAGTAGGTATATACTAACCCGTTCCGCGTTATCACCGACCCAAAATGTAAAATATGGTGGAATCGCGCAATGTTTGCGTACACGGCACTGAATTTCAACGCTGAATTTATATTATCATGACTTCTATTATTTGAATAGCTGCAACGCTGTATTGAGGTAGTTCATTTATTTTTTTAGGGTTTTTTGAGCGGTTTTGTTAAAACCGGCCAACTGTTTGTATTTTCAGCAGCGTTGTAATCCATAGAGGGAAAAACTGGCTAAGTGGGAGTTGGGCTCGCGCACGAAGGTGTTACGTACTTTGAAATGTGCAATGTTTGCGTACTCGGTACTGAATTTCAGAGCTGATTTTATATTATCACTAGCTTATGCCCGCGAATTCATGCACGTGGACTACACAAACTATTTTACGCCCTTAGGGGTTGAGTTATCAAAAATCCTTTCTTTGAGGATGTCTACGCCATAATAGCTATCTGCATGGCAAATTTTAGCCCAATCCATCTAGTAGTTTGAGCTGTGTGTTGATAGATTAGTCAGTCAGTCAATCAATCATTGAGTCAAATCAGCCCTGGTTCTCCAGCGCCAAAATGCAGCCAGTACACTTGGCACCATTCCCTGCCGGCATGATTTGTACAGTAGGTAATTAGATAAGGTTAGATTTGTTTTATTGTAGCACTAGATGATGCCTACGACTTTGTCCGCGTAGATTCAGTTTATTAAAAATCCCGTGGTAACTCTTTGATTTTCCGAGACAAAAAGTTGTCCTTTCCTGGGATATTTAAGCTAACGCTGTACCTACCAAAATTGGTCAAACTGTTGAGCCTTGAAAAGTTAGCCGACAGACAGACAGACGAATTTTCACATGTATAATATTTAGTATGGAATACCTTATAGTAGTAACTTTATAATATTTTTTTGATATTTTGGAGCAGCGACATTTTTCTTCTCAAGTTTCTAAACGATGAAACAGATATGGGACAAGAAAAAAGGAAATAATATGATTAAACATAATACTATTATTTACTACAAGTCGGGTATTCTTCGGGTGAATACGACAAAGTTCCTTAGAATAATAAAGAGTCTTAAAGTCGGTCATCGCGACAAAAGTGGGGCTCGTGAAAAAGTTTTTACTTGTCCTCAAATCGCGTTATCCATTTTTCCACATTGCTGAGTTTTCTGTATTAAAACTGTCTCGTTGGCGTAGTAGTGGCTAGGCTACGGAGCACGAGGGCCCAAAGTCGAGTCCCAGTTGGATCAAAAGTTATTGGGTTTTTAAAAGCCGAGTAAAGCCAGTAGATACCCTATGGCCATCTAGAGTAACATTAAAATTACTTGTGTAGTTAACTAGTAAGGAAATAACACACAAACAGTCACACTTTCGATTAAATGTATGAATGACTAGCTGATGCCTGCGACTTCATCCGTGTGGATTTAGGTTATTAAAAACCCCGAGGGAGCTCTTTGATTTTCCGGCATAAAAATTTGTCTACATCAATCTCTAGGTCTTAAACTCTAGCCATGTAAAAAATCACGTCGATCCGTTGCTCTGTTGCGATGTGATTGAAAGACAAAGCAACAAACAAACACACTTTCGCATTTATAATATGCGCAATGGTAGTGATTTTTAAAGTTTTTAGAGCATAAATAAATATATATTTTTTATTGAAAATATTAAAGCTTAAAACTTAAAGCTAGCCTTATCTAATTACTATACAAATCATGCCCACGCGGAATAATGCCAAGAATACTGGCTGCATTTACGCGCTGGACAGCCAGGCTGATCCGTTGCGCAAAAAATGAGCCAGCCCTTCTGTCACCAGATGAGGCTATTAATCGCGGTGAAATGTCTAGTAAATTGTTTAGCACTAAGACTCTATGGCCCCAATATTTCTTAACATTACTTAACAAAGGCTTACGAAAGCTCTTTAACCTTGTGAACTTTAAACACGAAAGTTTAAAATAACAGTCACCGCCATTATAATATTTAAAAAACTGTTTAACAGCCTCTGTAGTACTGTTTGAGTGCTGTTCGCGCCGGCGACCTTACCGCATAAACCCTGAAATGAAAAAAGAAACAAAGCAGTCGTATAAATACGCTCTATCGTGCAGGCTTTATATTGCGATTTATAATTATTGCAGGAAGCTGCGTTACTAAGTTATAGAGTTTGGTGAATACTGATTAAAATATTTATTACTACTAATTCTTTCTTTATTATTTATTTTCATTCATATTTAGATTCATACTTAGATGCCCGCAACTTCGACCGAGTAAGTTTCGGCTTTTTAAAAACCCCGTGGGAACTAATAAAGTATCCTAATACTGAATACATGATATCCGTCTCTAGGATTCAAACTATCTCTGTACTAAATGGATGACTGCACTCGCGACTTCTTCGGTGTGGATTAAGGTCTTTGTTTAAAATAACACACATAACTCCGATAAGTTAGAGGTGCGTAGAATCGTCAACCTCCCAAATAGGAGGTGGACGTCTTAGCCATTAGGCTATCGTAGTTCCCTTTATATATTCGTGATTGAATTTTACCATACTAGGGTTTTTCTAAATTTACTCTCCCGGCGTCGATGTTCGTGGCCTCAGTGTAGTGCCGAGCGCGAGCGTCGCGCATGGAAAGGGGTCAGAGCGGGCGGATACAGAGTTGCAACGCTACGTCAGGGCGGGTGACGTCACGCGCGGAAATAGCGCACCGCACTGCATTCACGCCGCGCTCGCTCCGTTTCAACCTTGCTCACGTTATTTGATTTAAAATATCCCACTGTATATTTTATACGTGACACACTTTGAGATACACCTTCGGGAATCATATTTTCATGTTTCTATTTAACGCGTTGGATAAGTTATTTGACAAAATATATAAAGTAGATTATGCAGGTTATGTCATGCGAAGTCTTAATTAGTTAAGTTTAAAGAAATAAGAAAATCAATTAAAGAAATAAGTTATTTTTCTAAGAGATGATTTTTCGTCAGATAAACTTTCGACATCATCATCATCATCGTCAACTACAACAAACTCCACTGCTAGACATAGATCTCTTGTATGAACTTCCACACGCCATGGTCTTGCGCCGCCCGAATCCAGCGGCTCCCTGCGACGCGGTAAGATCCCACTGTATATTTTATACGCTTTGAGATATACCTCCGGGAATATTAGATTGCACGGTGACGTCATAATCGCGAGCATTTAGTAACATTTCGCTAATTACCTACCTGACCTACATTTTACCTACCAATATTATTAAGATCGCATCGATTTCATCAGTTTTGATTTGTACTTAGTTATTGGGGCTGATTCTCTAGTACACAATCTCTAAACTAAACTAAATTAACAGGTCTAAATCTAGTGCTATCCTTTTCTGCAAGCAACATTATGAAAGGGATAGCAATAGATTTAGACGTGATATTTTAGTTTAGTTTAGAGATTGTGTACAAAGGAATTAGCCACATTATCTAGTTTAGTTTAGTTTTATAAGAGGAATGTGCAAAATCCATACAAACTCAACAGAGTTTTAGGATGTCAAGCGTAAAATTGTATAATTAATTATTTGGCTAAAAATAAAGAAAATAGAGAAAGAAAGAATCATATTTTCACGTTTACATAACGTGGTTTTCAAACGAAACATTTTTTTCTATTTCAAATTGGAGTGAATTCAATTTTGTAATTGACATTGCTCGTCGCGAATAAAATATTTCTGGAATCAATTTGTAGTGGTAGTTTCATTACCATCAAAATGACAGGATCCATTTTGCATCGCTTTAAAAATTAAAAAAGAAGCATCCGTAACGGTCTAGTTCCAATTAATGACTTTACAGATTTTGTATGGAATCCTAAAAATGAAGGAATAAACTAACATAAAAAAACTAAGGGCCGATGGTTTCAATCGTCAAAATATAACTTTTATCTGAGGAATACATTTGATGATTTGACAGATTTCCTATACCAAAAACCGGGCAAGTGAGAGTCAGACTCACGCACTGAGGTTTCCGTAGTACAGTCGTAATTTTTCATTTTGCACAATAAATCAAAAAACTATTATGCATAAAAATAATTAAGCATACTACTACTAATTATATGTAACTAGCGACCCGCCCCGGCTTCGCATGGGTGCAGTGTAGATACTAATGTGGTGTCAGTGAGATTTCAATTTTCCTAGGGATCTCTAATTTTTTGAAACTTAAACTATAGCTATAAACCTTCCTCTTGAATCACTCTATCTGTTGGTGAAAACCGCATTAAAATCCGTTGCGTAGTTTAAAAGATCTACGCGTTCATACATACAGACAGCGGGAAGCGACTTTATTTTATACTATGTAGAGATTATAAATAAATAATAATAAATAAACGTTTATTTCAGACCATTCATAGATCCATAGATTGTTAGTATGTTAGTTACAATGTTAAATTATACCCCTAATTTCTGATTTAAGAGATAGGTAGGCAACTGCCAAATTTCATAATTCTAAGTAAACGGCAAGTACCCTCTAGGTTTCTTGACAGACGGACAGACAACGAAGTGATCCTATAAGGGTCCCGTTTATTCCTTTTGATGTACGGAACCCTACAAACTGTGAAAAATCGGCCCTAAAAGTTTTGTACATAAACACAACAACAGTGCCCTAGTAATTAAAACACTTGCCGTAATCTGCGGGCAAACACAGTAAACAGTAGCGATAAACAAATTAGTGGGACGTCATAAGGTTTTTATTGCTGTCGTTAAACACACCGACAATCTTTATAATGGACGCCGTCTGAAGACAAACGTCCATTGAGAGTTTTTTGGACAATTATTGTCTGTATAATATTTTAACAATAATTTAATTTCAAACTGGACTTGCGATCGATTTTTAGTTAAAAAAATCGAGCTTTCAAGTCGAAAAAAAACATGTGTGCAGTTCAGACGCGGTAATAAGTGTAAGTAAAAAATCTCCTCTATATTGGTTAGTGCTCTGAAGAGTTGTTTGATCTCATTCCAGCCTCCTGTTTTCTACAACCGCACCGCACGCCACCGCAAACAATTTCACCCGCACCACCTGGGTGTCTAGTGCACTTCGACCGCCCGTTATGCCAGATCCTTTTTTCCACACACATTCAAACTTGAAATTAACTCCCTTCTAAGGTGTTCTCATTAGATTAAAACATGGTTATTCAAGGGGCGGACCAACAAATTCCTGAAAGGCCGGCAACGCATTGGTGTCTCCTCTGGTACTGCAAATGTTAATGGGCAGCGGTAACATTTTTATTTAAAAAAAAGATTATTATTTGGGAATTGTCGATGATCTACTGAAAATTCCTCTACAAATGTTCATGGGCGGCGGTAATCACTTAACATCAGGTGACCCGTCTGCTCATTTGCTCGCCATTTTTATTAAAAAAAACCGGCCAAGTGCGAGTCAGGCTCGCGCAATGAGGGTTCCGTACTACAGTCGTATTTTATCGACATTTTGCACGATAATTCAAAAACTATGATGCACATTTGTACCTTACATATGATACCCCACTTGATATAGTCACTCACTTCGAAAGTTGAAAATACTAATTATTAGTTCATGACCACAATTTAATTTTTTTTGTGTGATCTAACCCTAAATTCACGGTTTTCAGATTTATTCCCAAATGTCAGCTATTAGATCTACCTAGACCTGCCAAATTTCATGATTCTATCTCAACGGGAAGTACCCTGTAGGTTTCTTGACAGACAGACGGACAGACCGACAGACAGACAGACAGACAGACAGACAACAAAGTGATCCTATAAGGGTTTTTCCTTTTGAGGTACGGAACCCTAAAAACTAAACTTCGAAGGAATCAGACAATTGCAAAGTATCTGTAGGATAATTAATAGGCAATAGAACCTAACCCGTACGCTGTGGACTACAATTTCAGCACTTAGCGATTACCATGGGGCCAACAGTACCTATAAACAAATTTGTTGGATATTATAAGGTTCGCCGCCGCCATTAAGACTATTAAAACATTACCTTATTTTGTAATAGCCATTCAGGTTCAGGCATTTTCAGGATGCCCCTTAGGACTCCGCGTGCAGTGTAAAATTAAGTGAAAAGCTCTTTTATAGCAGGCTAACTAACTAACTAATCTACTGGTTGGACAGATTTTCAAAATAATCATTCAAAATGTCCTTGTTTTTAATGACGCATTAATAGTATGCTGTATTAATGAATCTAACGTTTCAAATGGACATTTTGGAATTTAAGTGATAAATTGGTGTCAATTTTGTTGCACGCAAAATACTCTCCATGTTGGGAACGGATTGGATATGTCCATCAGAATTAGTTTATTGTAGTTTCATCAGGATTGGAATTAGAAGTTCAAGCTTGTATAACACGTTTTTACTAACTCGCATTCTTGTCAGTCTGGTTGTTTGTCTGTTCGATAAAAAATTTGCAATGTTGAGGCAACTGAATGACAATGCAATATTCATTTTCTTAGTAACGGTAGTAACGAAATTTGGTACAGAGATAAGCTTACATCCCAGGAAAGGACATCACTGTAAATTCAAAGAGTTTCCATGGGATTTTAAAAAACTAAATCCACGCGGACGAAGTCGCGGGCATCATCTACTAGAGTAAATAAAGCAAAAACAACTCAAACCAATCAGCGTTCCGTGATGTAATCCCCGAGACGACAGGGGAATAGGGGAGCTAACAAGATTTGGTAGTCATACAACGATCTAATTGATCGTCTATTGCATTTCGGAGTGGCCAATCGAAGATGGCAAAGTTTTAATTAAAATGAATCGACACAGCTTATACTCCAAGCGGACTAATTGATTCGGAATAGACGATTAGTTTTATCGTTATTATGATTTCTCTGGGCATTTGTTATGCTAATTGCTTCTTGGTGATAACTGCTGTGATAGAAATATGTCTAGTGAAAGCTGAGTGAGCATTAGTGGCAAATCAAAACAGGTAATAAAAAACCGGCCAAGTGCGAGTCAGGCTCGCGCAACGAGGGTTTCGTACTACAGTCGTATTTTTTCGACATTTTGCACGATAATTTAAAAAATATGATGCATAAAAATAAATAAAAATCTGTTTTAGAATGTACAGGTGAAGACCTTTCATATGATACCCCACTTGATATAGTTATCTTACTTCGAAAATTAAAAATAGTAATTCATGACCACAATTTAACTTTTTTTGTGTGATGTAACCACAAATTCACGGTTTTCAGATTTTTCCCCGAATGTCTGAAGATCTACCTACCAAATTTGAAGAAGATCTGCCAAATTTCATGATTCCAGGTCAACGGGAAGTACCCTGTAGGTTTCTTGACAGACCGATAGACAGACAGACAGATAGACATACAATAAAGTGATCCTATAACGGTTCCGTTTTTCCTTTTGAGGTACGGAACCTTAATAAAATAAAATAAAGACATAAGCTTGGGTATGATAAATTGGGATTCGATCTGTTTCAGTGGATTATAGCAAATAAAGCTTTTGGTGCATTGTATATCATGGATTTCCGCAAAGTAACGCTTGCTTCTATAAAAAATCTTTTCGTTGTTCCATCTGGCCATAGTTTCATTTATAAAATAGGTAAAAAAGAAGCCTATACCAGGCTGTTAAAACAAAGTATAGTACCATTACAGTAAGTCAATAGAGCCGGCCTGCAAACTTTATATTCAGAGTTAATAATACGTTTAACTTCTTAGTTTGTCGCTTATTTAATTTTAGTTCAACTGTGAATCGTGTTTTTAGTTTATAAAATCAGTTTGTAAATACTGAAGAGCTGAGTAGGGCTGTAGTTAGTTTTAAATAGAGCTAGGCTAACTTTTCTTCGTCTTTTAGTGTGATATGCAGTACGCAGCTAAAAGTGATGAACATCGATCTTTAGAAGGAGACAGCAGGTTTGTAGAGCACTGTCTCGGTCGTTGAGACTGACAAAGCGTCATATGGGTATGAGTGACAGAGACAACGCTCTACAAGATGAAATGTCATTCTAAAGGCCGATGTTTATCATTTTCGGCCGCGTTCTGTATCCAGTAGAGATCCATGTGGAATAGGAGTGACAACGCATAATCAATCGATTGTTATTATTAAGCAACGTAGACCAAGCTAAGTCACTGGATGGACTTTGAAAGTACAAATCTAAATATATAAAAGAAAAAGGTGACTGACTGACTGACTGATCTACCAACGCACAGCTCAAACTACTGGACGGATCGGGCTGAAGTTTGGCATGCAAATAGCTATTATGACTCCGCTAAAAAAGGATTTTTGAAAATTCAACACCTAAGGGGGTGAAATAGGCTTGAAATTTGTGTAGTCCATACGGACGAAGTCGCGAGCATAAGCTAGTTTAGCTATATAACTCAACTAATACGACGAGGTTTCGACTTTTACAGTTATTCAAGGTTTTTACAGTTATTGTGATGATAACCAGGACTGACAGCTAATGTTGTTTTCCGAGGCACGAAGAAAACGAAAAGGGCAAATTAGGACTCCAAAGTCGGTCAGTCATACAATTACCAACTTCATAATATTATCATAGCATAATATCTCCATAATATCATAATATTCAGTTCTTTATTATTTCGCTGTCAAAATTTTTAAGACGACGACAAAAGAAGAACCAATGATAAAAATTGCATCAATTTGTATCTCAGAAATCCTTTAGCACGATAACCATAGCTGCAGAATTCCTTTCAATCAGAAGGCCCCTCATACTATATCCCTTACGAATGCAGCAATAAAATCGCTTGTAAAATATATATCGTAAGATGAGTAAGCTCTGACAAAATGCCTCGGTGCGCTTTAAGCCGATTTGAAATGGATTCCACGATAATACATTTTATTGTGATGAAAGCTACTTATTCTTGATACTTCAATGTCAATAGTTCAATTCAAAGTCAATGATAGTATATGATGGTAGAAAGAATGATGAATAGTGAACGTCATTTTATTTATAGAAATCAGCTAGCTGATACCCCGCGACTTCGTCGCGTGTATTAGCTATTCGCGTGGGATAGGTTTTTTAATTATCCCATGAGAACTCTTGGATTTTCCGGGATAAAAAGTAGCCTATGTCACTCTCCAGGTCTTTAACTATATCCATGCAAAAAAAAATGTCAATCCGTTGCACCGTTGCGACGTGATTGAAGGACAAACCAACAAACCAATAAACCAACAAACAAACACACTTTCGCATTTATAATAAGGGGTACTGTTTTGTATCAATATTTTTCAATGAATTTTGTCCTACAAAATCCATTGCAAACAATATTAAATTGGATAAAATAATATACCTCCCTATGGCTAAAATAATTGCCTTTTGTAAGTTTGGACGCGTTATTTGTTAGTATAATTATTATTGTTCTCTCTAGAACATGTCATTCTCTACAACATTTGAGCCCCTCACCGAAACCACTCAAACTGAACTTGGCAATGGCGGATAGTAATTTAAGCATTTAGCCGTAATCTGCGGGCAAATATCGCCGATAAACAAATTAGCTGCTCGCTTGATAGTTTTAATGGTAGTTATTAAACGCAGTGAGGTGTAGTTTATAATCGGTCGGTGGGAAGGCTCTAGAGGATTCCACGAGGAGTTAGTTACTTGTTCCGTTTAAGGTCAGAGCTTCCAACTTTTTGAGTGAAGGAAAACTCACTGGAGATGGTGATAAACCTATATCAGTACCCTTATTATAAATGCGAAAGTGTTTGTTGGTTTGTTGGTTTGTCCTTCAATCACGTCGCAACGGTGCAACGGATTGACGTGATTTTTGCATGGGTATAGATAAAGACCTGATGAGTGACATAGGCTACTTTTTATCACAGAAAATCAAAGAGTTCCCAGGGGTTTTTAAGAAATCTAATTCCACGCGGACGAAGTCGCGGACATCAGCTAGTAATAGGTATATAAAAGGAAAAGATGACTGACTGACTGACTGATCTATCAACGCGCAGCTCAAACTACTGGACGGATCGGGCTGAAATTTGGCATGCAGATAGCTATTATGACGTAGACAATAGACATCCGTTAAGAAAGGATTTTTGAAAATTCAACTCCTAAGGGGGTGAAATAGGGGATTGAAATTTTTGTAGTCCACGCGGACGAAATCGCGAGCATAGACTAGTGACGATATAATTTATTTGTAGAAAAATCAATTATCGTTAAGACTCGACTTTTATCCCCTCCCTTATCTTTATTATCTTTATTATCTCGAAGTCGGTACACAGGTATTATGGTATGGTCTTACAAACTACGATTCCTCAATTTCGATAAAATCTAATATAGCCCTAAGTAAATTTTTATCGCCGATGAACCATGAATTTAGACAAACTATATTACCGACGTTTTACTTTTATAGCAGTGGCCAGTGCAAAATAAGATTTCATTTTACGACCCAATCCAGTAATCGGTGCATGATTTACGTACGGAGAACTAAAGCCCAAAATAGACACGTTTATCTTAAAAGGTGTATGAGAGAAAAAATGCCGTGAAATATGATTTTCGATTTTTTTTTCTTTGTATATACAGTGGAAACTCGATTAACCGGACCAATTGTTGTCGTTAAGGATTCGGATAATCGAAAATCCGGATAATCGAATGTATGAAGAAAAGCGGGTTTTGTGCATAATTATGTATTCACTATAATAGTATTTTCAATTTTCAAAATAAGATAACTATACCAAGTGGGATATCATAAATGAAAGGGCTTTGCCTGAACATTCTAAAACTGATTTTTATTTATTTTTATGCATAATAGTTTGTGATTTATCGTACAAAATGGCGGAAAAAATACCTGAGTATGGAACCCTCGATGCGCGAGTCTGACTCGCACTTGGCCGAACAATTTTCGGTTGGAAGTCGGGATAATCGCGAATCCGTATAACTGAGGGCCGGATAATCGAGTTTCTACTGTATTAATAATATCACTTTATAAACGCGAAAGTTTGTTAGTTAGTCCTTAAATATTTGCAGGGAAACAGTTAAACACCTGATACTTTAATCCTTAAAACCAAAGAGTTCCCGCGGGATTTTTAAAAACTTAATTCCACGCGGATGAAGTCGCAGGCATCATCTAGTTCTCAATACTGCTAAGATAATAAAGACGTAGTAGGTAGAAGCTGGTTCCACAATTTTCAAGTGTGTGGCAGAAAATAGCCTAAATAATAATTCGGATATTTTACTCATTCATAATAACTAAATAGATACCTCTCCATGTCACATGACGCAACAAAAAGCAAAAACTAATGATTCCGCAAACATTTTTATCAACCTGGGGACACTTAAATTAGTAAAGTTTTAAAAATAAATTTTTCTTCGTTAAGAAAACCGCTCGACCTAGTTACTTACTCTGATAACCACACGGCAATTTGAAAATAAATTTAAAATTCATATTTTCCTCCAAATAAAACTGATAAAAACATACATATTTATGTCTGACACTTTTTTAAAAATTGAACCCGATCCAAAAATGCAAATGGGATGTCAAATTGTTATCACTTGTAATAATCTATATGTTGGTTGAGCTGAAATGTGAACTTGTGGCATGCAGTGGCATCTATCGGAGATTTACTGAACTACGCCAGGAATTCAAAGTTCAGACTAGACATTCAACGAACACCATAGAAGTTGAATCCTGACCATTATGCATACATAAATAGATGTATCTCAATAAAAATAAAAAATAAACCATTTTCTCCCCTTTTCTCCCCGTATCCGCCACTGATACGTCGCACAGATAGAGATAACCCTGTAAAACAGCTATCTTCTAGGTCTAGTAGTTCCTCAACAAACGAATGCTTATTTTTTGTGGCACGCAGTGTAGAGTAGAGGCATACACAGCGGATGTGTCATTGACCCCATTTCTCACTATCGCAGAAACAGCTCGTTTTGTTTCCTCCGGGCTAAAGCACTCTGCCACTGCAGCTTCATTAATATTAAATTCCTGGTTTTAATTTAATTCCTGACTGCCTTTTTCAAAACTTAAACTAGGAAATTACTCTTTTTAAAACCTATTTATTTGTTTTACTTATTCATATGTCGTTATTCGGAGGCATGGTCCGAGACATGGTCGCTAACTATGGGCCTCATAAGAAAGCTCAGAATCAGTCAGCAGGCGATAGACAGAGCTATGCTTGGAGCTCCGCAGGACAACCAAAGTATATGACATATCTAAATGGGTAGCAAAGCAAAAGTGGCATTAGCAGGGCACGTAGTACGAAAAACCAATAGACGTTGGGGTTCCAAGGTGTTAGAATGGTGACCTCGAACCGGGAAGCATTGGAAGACCATCCACTAGGTCGACAGATGACATCAAATAAGTCGCAGGGTATCACTGGTTCCAGGTGGTGCAAGAGCGAATAATAAGGCCGTTGGCTCCCAAATCCCACCGCATGCAAATAAACTGAGATCGACTTGACACTTAATGTCTCTATAAAGATTATAATATAATTAACTAGCAACCCGCCCCGGCTTTGCATGGAGTGCAATGTAGATACTAATGTTGTCATTGTGGTTATTTTGTTATATTTCAAAACAATAAGACAGCATTTTCGATAAAAGCTCTGTCAGCTTGATTTCTTCCGAAATCTTGAACAATTATCGTTATTTTCAACAAACTAGCACAAAACAATATTAAACTATGCCTCTAAACCTTCCTCATGAATCACTCTATCTATTGGTGAAAACCGCATTAAAATCCGTTGCGTAGTTTAAAAGATCTACGCGTTCATACATACAGACAGAGCGGAAGCGACTTCATTTTATACTATGTAGAGATATCAACATAGCTTTTATCCTTGACTTCGTCCGCGATACAATAATTTATATAACACTCACATATAATGTAGCTATCTATAAGTGAAAGAATTTTTAAAATCGCATTAGTAATTCGATTCTGAAATTTTTTCCCCTTCCCGAAATGAAACCTACATGCAATTTCACAAACTTAACAAATACCTCTTTATAATATTAGTGTAGAGGTTAATGATATTCTCCAAGACAGATGACTTATCGTGCTCTTCGTAGGAACGGTAATGGCTGCATTCGAACTTCCAAAGTCGATCACCCATCCAGTTACCGTCTTAGGTCAAAGTTGCCTAACTAGCTCAATCGATTCACATACAGTGTCGCACTTAGGCCACACAACACCAAAATTTAAATACGACGCATATAAAAACCAAAACCCTTGTGACCGGCTGTTTCAGTGCTACGGTGCTACGAGGACGCTACGTGACTACGAATTTGCTACGAGCGTTTAAACGAACGTACGGTGATGAATGTTCTAATTTGGAAAACTGTGAACCGCGTAACTCCCAGTGATTCAGGTGCCCTAGTATTATTATCTATCATTTAGTATGGAAGGGCCATGTCGTGCATACAATTTTTAACTTACATTCGGCTCTGAAAAAAGCTTTATTGAAAATACGCAATTTGATATACCATATATATTGTATCATTTTTTAAGTAAGTAATATGAGCTTGTCATTACATTGTTGATGATTATTGTAAGAAATTTTAACAATATTTGTCTAGTGTAATTTGATGGGTGTTGGTTGGTAACGTTTTCAGTTGGTACAATTTAACTAATGTCCGAATGTCCTAAATGCATACCGCGTGGCCGCTCTGTACATATCATACTCATACGTTATCAACGCTGTTTAGTTTCATCTGGTAGTGGCCAGAACCTAAAGCACATGTTCGGTTCGAATAATTTGACGAATGACCTAAATGCATACCACTGAAAACCGCGTGGCCAATCTGTTCGTGTCATACTTACTCGTTATCAACGCTGTTAAGTGTCGACTGGTAGCGGCCAGAACCTAAAGCACATGTTCGGTTCGAATAATTTGACGAATGACCTAAATGCATACCACTGAAAACCGCGTGGCCAATCTGTTCGTATCATACTTACTCGTTATCAACGCTGTTAAGTGTCGACTGGTAGCGGCCAGAACCTAAAGCACATGTTCAGTTCGTATAATTTAACGAATGTCCTAAATGCATTTCGAATAATTTGACGAATGTCCTAAATGCAATGTCGAATAATTCGACGAATGACCTAATTAGAGTGCTAAAGAACTGCGAGCTGAGAACCGCTTGAATGCTTAGCATTTCCCATGCTACTTGTTTCTACGATACTAGCACGCCTATATCCTTTTTTAAGATAATACGTGACGAATGATAACAATATTTGATATTATATTTGTTATACAAAACTAATCTCGTTACGGTTGAAAACCAATCTCTATCATAAACCTAGTTGTGTCAAATCACACGTAACCAACGCTGTTGAATAGTTTGGTTATAACAGCCAGAACCTAATGGCTAATACACATGGTCGGTTCGAATAATTTGACGGATGACCTAATTAAGAGTCCATGAAATTTAGAACCGCGTGGTTGCGTACCTTTCCTCATGTTTCTACATAAGCCAGTTAGTATAAGATGATCATTATTTAGTGATAATTTATGTGAGAAATGATGATATGGGTTAGGAATTATGTCGGTGCGGCTCCTGAAAAAACGGCATTAAAAAAATAGCGCTGCCTTTTGCATTCATTGAGAAAACTGACATCTCATCTCATTCCCGGTCGAAAACAATCTCTACCTGCTCGTGTCACACTCATACGTAATCAACGCTGTTGAGTGTCGATTGATTAGCGGCTAGGCCAGCTAAACTCGGTGGCGGAGGATACTAACCGAAAGCACAAGACGCCGTCGGGGCTAGCGTCCACTCCACACAACACTCACACCGCGCGTCGAGGCGGGTCGCGCGTGCACGCGTCACGCACCATGGCCGTGCCCGTGCCGGCAGCTATCGACCGTGCGCCGGCCCGCGCCGCCCAGCGACTGACGCGGGAGCGATGCGCGCGCACGCACACCCCGACACACAATCACACAACCTCCCCTCCCCTCCACACCGACCCCGGCTCCCTCACCGCACCCCGCACTTCGCCGCCCCGGGCCCAGCAAACAGCACCCCCGTTTTCCCAAGTTTCCACAACCTTTCATACCTTTTTGCCAGCCGAACCTAACCCCAATATCAACGTAACGAGGAGCTAAAATTTTGCCACATCTGATTATGTGTCATTTCGAAATATACGCCACAAATCATAATTACTTACATACCTAAATTAACGACGTAGGTACTTGTAGAGTAGCATCAGCTGTGGTTGATTAAAAATACGCTGAATAGGTCAACAACTTAAATTAAGGAACCTATCGTCAACAATCAATCAAAAAAAATTGAGACTAACCTAATATTTTACGAAATGGTGATAAATTGTTCACCCCGAAGTGGAGGTTAGTACCTACAATATGTAGCTGTTTCACCCGCAGCTATTTTAATTCCTAACGGGCTAGCTTACACATGTAGACACAAGGTCCCCGTTTTCCGCAACCGAACGTCACGTGAGGCCCAGAGGCCTCTCGTGTTTATTTTCGGCGGGCGAGGCACTCCGCGTGCCGACCGTTGCCATGCCAACGCGCCCCAGACGCGGGCGAAACTGTCCGAAAGCTCACGGAAACACCCGAGCGAATGCCCTGAAAAACCTAGCCGGTTTCAGAATAAATGCGAGGCTATATTGCTCCATTTTGTATTCTCGTGCTTTTAATAGAATCTTAGGCGTGTTTTGTTGAAAAAGGTATATTCGCTCTACACATTTTCTACTTAGATTAAAAAAAATTGATAATAGGAAACAGGAATGAAGCCGTAGACTTTTCAAGCTAACGTTAACTCTCCGTCACTCGCTCCATACAAACGTAAGTACCTAGCTTAGTTTTCATTTGAATATTACTTAACTAGTCAAACTCGATGTAATTTTCTAAACAAGTTCTAGAAACTAATATCTGTGTTGGTTCGTTCTTCAATGATGTCGCAACGGAGCAATTCGGATCGACGTCATTTTTTGTATATGTACCCGGCTTTCTATAACGGAAAACCAAAGAATTTACGGGAACCAAATTACTACGGGATTTTTCTTAAAATCAACGTAGTATAACTTGCTGGCATTAGTTATAAAAGCTGACTGACTGATCTATCAACGCTCAGTTTAAACTACCAGATGAGTTGGGCATGCATATAGTTATTATAACGTAGACGTCCGCTAAGAAAGGGTTTCTGAAAATTCAACCTCTAATAGGGTAAAATAGGAGTTTGAAATGTGTATAGTCTACGCTGACAAAGTCGCAGGCATAAGCATAGTGCTTTATAAGTCTTCAATGGTTACAGACTTGCATACGTAAAATATAACGAACTAAAGCAGAAGTTCTATTTTGAGCTCAAAAAAAACCTTGACACATTTACCAGTGTGCTTAGTACGAGGTTTCACATCTTGGTGTCTTACGACCATCGAATGCTAGGATTCGATGGTCGTAACACTTCAGAGTCAAGGTAAAATGGACCGTAAACATCTTAATTTAAAGCTCAAGTTCCTATACAATCAGCGTTCCAAGCTTGTAAAATTAAAATTAATTCTCTAATCTTATTGTATTTTGACACTCGAATGTTATCAACGTTCATCATCATCATCATCAACGGATAAACGTCCAATGTTGGACTTAAGTCTCCTGTAGGGACTTCCACACGCCATGATCTTGCGCCGCCTGAATTCAGGGGCTCCCCGCTACTGATTTGATGTCGTTTGCCGTCACCTAGTGAAGGTTCTTCCAACGCTGCGTTTTTTGGTATGAGGTTGCCATTCCGACCTTGGGACCCCCAATTTTTATTGGTTTTTCGAACTATGTACCCTGCTACTTCGTCCTGCAACTTGTCAGCTTCGCAACTAGTTGAACTATGTCGGTTGCTCTGGTTCTCCTCATTTCTCATTGAATCGCGTAGAGAAACTCCAAGCATAGCTCTCTCCATCACCCGCTGAGTGATTCATGAGCTTTCTTATGAGGCTCATAGTTGGCGACCATGTCTCGTATCCATATTATGTCATCACTGGCTACACGCACTGTTCGAAGACTTTGGTCTTCAAGTATTGAGCAACTTTGGAAGAGAAGACATCTCGAAGCTTCCCGAACGCTGCCCAGCCGAGTTGGATTCGGCGACTAACTTATTAAAATTAGTGGTAGTAAAATCTGGTACTAAGCAATATACTGCAATATACTATAATAATAGTTTAGCTGTACAGTGCGACGTAATTATTCATCCTGTGCTAATAGGCGCACTGCATGCTACTCGCTTACTGCCATTGTCTAGATAAGTCTGTTTGTGCCCTAAAGCTGGACTAAGTATTAAGGCACTTGTTCCATCGCCGACAAGGAAGCGACTAGCTATCGAGTATTTTCTCGCTCAAGAAACGTGCAATTGATATACTTCGTCCGCGTGAATTTAGTTTTTTAAAATCCCGTGGGAACTCTTTGATTTTCCAGAATAAAAAGTAGCTGATTTCCAGGTCTTTAGCTACCTATACTTCTGCAAAAAAACCACGTCGATCCATTGCTCCGCTGCGACGTGATTTAGGGGCAAACCAACAAACCAACACACTTTCGCATTTATAATATTATCTCTACCCATCCAGAATCATCTCTACCCAGAGATGATTCTGTGTCAATAGAACCTCCTCCTTTTTTTGAAGTCGGTTAAAAAGATATAAAATCACTACCCATATCATCACTAACCCACAACAACTAACAAGACGTCTTCGCTGGTCTACGGTTTCGTAGCTCTACGGTTTCATAGCTCTACGGGTGGTCTACGGGGTCTTAGCTCTACGAGTTTGTTGCTCTATATTTTGTTCTCTACTGTTTCGTAGCTTTACGTCTACGCCCTTGACTGCAATCTCACCTGGTGGTAAGTGATGATGCAGTCTAAGATGGAAGCGGGCTAACCTGGAAGGTGTATGGCAGTTTTTATTAAACCCACAACCTAGATGTTTCTCGCGGCATCGTATCGGAATGCTCTGAGACGGTATACCTTTTAGGGTTCCGTACCGGAAAGGTACCGGCGGGACTCTATTACTAAGGTGCAATCTCCGTGGGCGAGAGAATCGCGGCGATAGTCTCGCCGTGTGACAAAATTCGATACGAACTATCGAATTTGGTGTCCGTCCGTCTGTCAGCGCTGTATTTCGTGAGCCGTTATATAGGTAGAGAGTTGAAATTTTCACAGAATGTGTATTTCTGCTGCCGCTATAAACAAATAATAAAAGTTACAAAATGGCGGCCATGAAAATTGAAAAAAAAAGTGTTATTTTTAAGTTAAGCCCACCAAGGATACCACTCCAGAAATCTCGTTATTACAAACAGAGAGATGTCATATTATTACTAGGGGAGCATACGAGTAGGTACCATATAGATATCTTACTACCATGTATGTACTAACATCCATACTTAATATTATAATTCATCATCATCATCATCAACCAATAGACGTCCACTGCTGAACATAGGTCTTTTGTAGGGACTTCCACACGCCACGGTCTTGCGCCGCCTGAATCCTGTGACTTGTCTGATGTCCTCCGTCCACCTAGTGGGCGGTCTTCCAACGCTGCGTCTTCCGGTGCGAGGTCGCCATTCCAGCACCTTGGGACCCCAGCGTCTCTCGGTTGTACGAACTATGTGCCCTGCCCATTGCCACTTCAGCTTCGCAACCCGTTGAGCTATGTCGGTTACTCTAGTTCTCCTACGGATCTCCTCATTTCTGATTTGATCACGTAGAGAAACTCCAAGCATAGCTCTCTCCATCGCCCGCTGAGTGACTCTGAGCTTTCTTATGAGGCCCATAGTTAGCGACCATGTCTCGGATCCAATGTCATCACTGGCAACACGCACTGTTCGAAGCCTTTGGTCTTCAAGCACTGGGGAATTTTGGACATCTCGAAGCTTCCTGAACGCTATTATAATTACCTAATGCAAAAATGTACCTATCTGTCTGCTAGCTTTTCACAACTTGTCCGTTTAACCGGTTTAGACGAAATTTGGTAGGTACAGTGCTTCGAATAACAATAGCTTAGCTCGTAGCTTTAGTTTTAAGTTTACGTATTAATTATCACCACTATAATATCATCGTATTGCAAATTCAGCAATTAACAATCAAAAAAAGTGTATTACAATAATACCCAATCTGAATACATATATGATTTAAGTTTGAGTTTGAAATATTATTGTTATTCGTAAGTACCTATGTGATTCCGTGGCTGGATGCATAAAAGTTGCGGGCATCCTTTACTGGATACAGAGATGGCTTGCATCCTGGAGACGGATATAGGTTACTTTTTATCCCGGAAAATGAAAGAGTTCACACGGGATTTTTAAAATCTAAATCCACGCGGGTGAAATCGTGGGCATCGTTTAGTAGTGTACAATGGTATATAAAAAAGCATAAGGCCTAGTGTACTTGTACGTACCTACACCAGTCAGATTAAGTCCATTTTTTGAGACATTGATGCTCTTGTTGTGCGACAGCTCTCTGATAAAATTACCATGGCGAAAATGCTTTTAATTTCATAGAACTTTTCGTGGAAATTTTGGTACACAAAAATTCTAGGAAAGTCCGCCATTGGTAGGGTAAACTGGAACGAAGAATGTAACTTGATTTCTAAATAAATCAACATCAGCAATATCCTCTCGCAAAATAAGCTACCTACCTATCTATTATAATATCTCCATTTAAAATTTCAGCCAAATCGGTTCTGTCATTGTGAAGGTGTAACAAACATACAATCTTTCAAAATACTTATCTCTATATTATATATATAAACTAGCCACCCGCCCCGGCTTCGCATGGGTGCAACGTAGACACTAATGTGGTGTCATTGCCTCGGAAACTCTAAATTGAGAGGATTTTTTTCCGACCTAATTCACATTACTTCAATTTCTCTAGAGATCTCTAATTTTTTGAGAATTCAACTATAGCTATAAACCTTCCTCTTGAATAACTCTACCTATTGCTGAAAACCGCATTAAAATCCGTTGCGTAGTTTAAAAGATCTACGCGTTCATACATACATACATACAGACGCGGGAAGCGACTTTATTTTATACTATGTAGAGAAGGAAAAGGTGACCATTCCACGCCGGCATGATTTGCACAGTGATATAAGTCCCGCAAATTGCTATTGCGCTGGAACCATGTCTCATTAACATCGAAATGACGTCAGCCGAAATAAAAATATTGGTACCTACCATCAGCTCGAAACTTCAGTCTAGTGCTGTCGTCACTAAAATGGCGGCCACGTGCATTAGCAATTTGCGGGACTTATATGTCCTCTATGTTCTTTATAATATACACGTAATCTGCCCCCCAATTGTGTAAGAATAACCATTTCATGGCTATCGCAATCGTCAAGAAATTCTGCCGTTTGATTGGTTGATTCGCTGTTTACATTTTTTCACAGCCAATCAAAGGGCAGAATTCTTGACGATTGCGATAGCCATGAAATGGTTATTCTTACACAATTGGGGGGCTGATCTAACGTCGTGTTAGTCTTCTCAATATCCGATCTGTCGGGTCGGATAGTGTAAAAACTCATAAAAATATTTTTAAACGAAATTAGAATTTAGTCGACCTTTTGTCACAATAAAACTTAAAGCTAGCCTTATCTAATTACTATATAAATCATGACCGCGTGGAATGGTGCCAAGAATACTGGCTGCATTTCCGCGCTGGACAGCCAGGCTGATCCGTTGCGCAAAAAATGAGCCAGCCCGTCTGTCACCAGATGAGGCTATTAATCGCGGTGAAATGTCTCGTAAAAAAATTTTAGCACTAAGACTCCATGGCCCCAGGGTCTCCACGGCAAACGGCACAAAAATGTAACTCTCTATAAGAGAGGCATACTTGCGCCGCTTGTCGTTTTCAGATGTTTCTGCTGCGGCTCCCGGTCTTGATGCTGTCTTCCTGATATGACACGGGGCCAATGTGTCAACGCAAGTTGCGTCCCACATTAGCGCCCGTCCCCGTTCCCAGGGAACCAGCGTCAATCCATCAGGTCTCTTGCCATCATCCCGACTAATCCCTGCCCACTTCTGTTCCGTGTCCCTGCCGGCTCAATGAGCGCATGACAACCTTTTGTCTATGGTTTGTACTTTGTTGTCAAAATTATGTCAGTGTCAGTTGGTTGTCAAATTGTTTTTAGGTTATGTTTGAACTTTAGTTTTGTAATTTGTATCGCTGAAATGTTTCATTAAAAAGTATTGAGATTTACGCATATAAAAATATTATAAGAAGCCATGATCAGGGCCGGCTTACAACGTCTCGCTAGTGTATTCAATAGTCAAGGTATTATCATTACCTTCATCATTCAGTTCTAATTATTTAAATCCTTTCAGTAAATATTTTTTTTTTTTACTTTTCTATTTTTTGTTTCAGGTGGCATTCTCTCCCGATTTATAACTTACAATGCTCCAGCCCAGAACCAACCAGCTGTGGATACAACAAAGGACGTAATAGCAACATGTAACAAACTAATCGAAGAAAAATCTCATCGTAATTTTGCCATAGTGCATTTACTTGGTAAACAGTGGCGTGTCACAGACGGTGATTTACTAGTGGTAGAAGGCTATTGGCCACCAAACATTGGCGACAAAATAACATTGAACAAAGTTTTGCTAGCTGCTTCTAAAGATTTTTCTCTAATCGGCCGACCATTAGTCCAACCAGGGCTCGTAACAGTAACCGCATCAATTATATCAAAGGGTCTTTCACACACAAGAACACATTTCAAGAAGAAAAGAAGGAAGCAGTTCATGAGGATAAACTTTCAGAGATCTCAGCAAACTATTTTGAGAATTAACTCTGTAGAAATACAAAATAAGATAAATGAAGCTCCCAAGAATGTATTTTAGGTTGTAACTTAGTGTGAGTAGTTTTAATAAAATATCTTAATACAGAAACCAGTTCTTTTATTATTTCAATCATTTATATTAATTGGATTAAAATATTGTCTGAATAATAAAATATAGTTTAAAATACAGATTCACATAGACATTTTTTTAAGAAAACATATTCTACACATATTTTTAGGCATAATAATTATTAAAGTTAAAATGTATTTCTTTTTATTTTTTTAATAATTTTTTTACCTAACTTAATAAAGATGTATGTCAACTTTGAAACTTTACATTATCACAGTAATCTTGAAACCTAATTTTATGGTATCCTTTCAAAAATCTTTTCATGCCTTTAAATAAGTAAAACAATTTTTTATTTTCCAATAAACCAGACAGGGTAGTGACAAACAAATCATAATCTTCTTCTTTTTTATATGAAGAAACTGCTGATTGAAATTTCTTATAGTTTTCTTGATCTAACAATGTTTTTACCTCTTTGACAAAATCTATCAGAGATGTTGGAGCTACCCTTTCTTCGACCGTGTCAACAGTTTTTTCAGTTTTGTTCAAACTTTCTTCGAATCCAAAAGGTTTGATTTTTAACTTCTTTTTCTTTGACACTGTAGTGATGTTCGGTTCGTCTGCATTCCTCTTATGTATTGTAACCACTGACTGTGTTGCTACTGATGTAGAACCACTGCTATAATAGCTGTCTAATGCACTAAACAGATCCTTTGTTTCTTTAGGCCTAAACTCATTAACATAAGATGATGACTGTGCATTCTTATAAAAATCCATTGAGAAATCTGCGTACACTTCATTAGAGTTAGGATACTGATTGACAGACTTTTTACTTGACCCTTTATTAATTTTTCTTACATTTGCTGGTATGAAGGAAACTCCTGTTAAATGAGTTGTACTGCTTTCATTGTAGTTGGTATTAGTTTCATGTGGCATCAAAGGTTTTAGTTTTGGAACTGGCAAAGATGTTTCAGCAGTTTTGAAAAACCGGCACATTTCCCCGACTGTCTCACCAAACTTGTTGGAAAGATTAATGTAGTCCTTCAACCAGGCAGATAACTGGCCCTTCAACTTTGGATTATTGAACCTACTGTCACAGAGTAGAATGGCTCCATAGTCGTTCTGATGTCTGATAACTCTTCCTATAGCTTGATTCACTGCTCTGGTGGCTTCTAAGGAATACCATTCATCACCCGACAAATATTCCTTTTGTGTAGCTCTAACTTCTTCCAGATACTTTTTCTTCAATATTATTCTAGGATCTTTGAGAGGAGGGAATGGTAACCCCGTTATAATCACAGCTCTTCCATTCATATCAGCAAAATCTAAGCCTTCTGAAACTTTACCTCTACATACTGCCATGAAACAAGCCCCTTTAGTGCTCGGGTCACTTATATTGCTGTAATAATCATTCATGATGGTATTAAAAGTGTCTTTTCTCTGTGGCTCTACAAATATTGGCTTTATCTTGCAAATGCTCGACCAGATACCCTCAGCCTGCCACATTTCTTGACATTTCGTCATAATAGGGTACGATGGAAAGAAAACCAATAAGCCATCAGGTATAACTCTGGCAAAACTTAAGATAGTTCTACCCAAAGAGGAGATGTATTTAGGATTGTCCCGGTTTTGATAATTTGAATTCAATGACACACCATCTGGACCTTGACTTATAATCTTGACATAGATCTGATTCGACTTAATAATATGTGGGTTTTCTAGCTGCACACCAATCGGTATCCCTAACTCTGATATTAAGGGTTTTAGAGGGGCCAAAGTACCACTAGTTAAAATAATACTCCTGACATTTTGATCCAGCAATAGTTTCATGCCAAAACCTGGACTGAAACACCAGTAACTTAATACTCTTTCAGCAGATTTACTATTTGCTGTTTTGAGTGCACCCCAGCTGTCTGTCTTTTTGTTATTCTTCTTGTCTTCTATTTGAATATGAACCTTGTAACATAGCTTTACTCTTTCTTTATAACTATGTGTAGTCCCACTAAAGACTACATTTAATAGATCAACAATCTTTTGTAATCCGTTCCCTTTCCTCTGGAATGGAGAGGCACTGGCTGTAGACAGGTATTGGATAAGATTTTCTATCAAAGTAATCACAGACATCTGGTTATGGTCCCTAATTTCTGCTTTAGCGAGGAGCTCAAAAATAAAACCACCAGGAAAAGTGATGCCTTCTGTACCCACATTTATTTCATCGATAGCTTTTTCAAGAGCGAGCATCATTTCTTTCAATATGCATAAATCATCACAGGTAAAGTCTTTAGGCTGATTAGCATCCATAGTTGAGTCCATCTGTTCCTCTGCCCCATCCACAAATGATTTCATGACATGAGTTATTTCATCAATACACAGTGCAATGTCAGTAGTTCTAATTTGTAAGGAAGCTGACTCTTCACACATTTTCTCTACATTATGTGCCTCATCAAGTATAACTATGTTATTTAAAAGTTCGACTCCATTTGCCTTCCTTGATTTTGGATCTAATAAATAATTGTAGGGCATAAAAACTATATCAGCTTCTTGTTTGAGCTCTTTAGATAAATAATATGGACAACATTTTAGTTTCTTTCCTGCACTAACTAAATCTTCTATATCTAGAATCTCATCGCCTTTAACAGATCTATCATCCTTTTTTGATTCTATATTGTTGTAGAAATGGCAAGTACGAGATTTAACTTTTAACTGGCACATGTGTACTTTGTTCATATTGTTGGTTTCTTTAGACACCTCTGGGTGGATACACAGCTGGTCTCTAGAACCCAGCACTGACGCTTTAACGTGTCTATAGCTGGATCTTTTTAATTCTTGCATAGCTTGAGTGAGCTGAGAATGCGTCCGCGAGGAATAAATAATTTTTGGCATACCCCATGTCGTATTATCCTTTCCTTTTCCCGCACTTGCTTTATTCAGATTGTCTCGAAGATTCCCGCTAAAACCGCTATGCTCGGAGAAGTTCCCGAGCTGAGCACTCATTTGTAACTGCGCCTTCTTCACCAATAACCACGCCAGCGAGGAGCACAGCAAGCTGAGGGTCTTCCCGGTTCCCGTGGGTGACTCCAGTAACGCATTTGTGTTATTTTGTAAGCTCTCAATCACTTTTTCCATGTATACCTTTTGAACATTGTAGGGTTCGAAAGGGAAATTCACTGGAACCCCATGGATCATAATTTCCGGCATATTAATTTAAAATAAATCCTATTTTTTAATCAAATAACTCAAAACCAGTGCAAATTATTTTTTTCAAGTTTTTGACCACTGAAACAGACCAGTTAAATCAATTTCCCGCCAAAATCTACAGATAAAAAATATATTTATCTTATTAAAAAAGATTTTTTGTGTGTATACGTCCTTATTTACTCTGGTTATGTTGGTATCACTTTTTACTCTGTTGTCTATTGTTTTTAAATTTTTTGACAGCGAACTGAAAATGTCATTAACATAACCTAAAAAGTTAAAAATTGTCAACAATCAAAACAAACAAAAAGTGCTCTCGCAAACCACAAATCCATGAAATAATATGAAGATATCAGTGGATCAAGTGTACACTTCAGCAGCTTGCAACCGATCCCCAGAAATAGCTGACTGGAACAACGGCGGTCTTATATGCTTCGGCGCTTGCAATGCAGTCGTTATTTACGACACGGTAAATCATTAATGTTTTTACTTCTTTTGGGTTCCGTATTCAAAGAGTGCGGGAAACGAAACCCTATCACTAAGCCTCCGCTGTCCGTCCGTCCATCCGTCTGTCTGTCAGCGGGCTGTATCTCGTGAACTGTAAATAGGTAGGTAGAGTTGAAATGTTCATAAACTGTGTATTCTATTGCCGCTATAACGTTAATTTAAGCTAATTTAATGCTCTTGTAAAGGTTGCAAATCCGGCAATGTTGCTAGGATGTCCTATTTTTAGTTTATTGGTGTGTCCTTCAATCACGCCACAACAATGCAATTGATTGGTGTGATTTTTTGCGTTAATATAGTTAAAGACCTGGAAAGTGACAGCTACTTTTTATCCTAGAATATCGAAGAGGATTTATAAATCTAAATCTACACAGATGAAGTCACGGGCATCAGGTAACTATTAATCCCCTAACCCCTCCAACAAAGTGTAGTTGAATATTTTTTTTCAGAACTCCAAAGGCAAAGATCCACTCACAGTCCTCAGCCATCACAAATCAAAAGTAAACTCAGTAAAATGGCTCCAGAAACCCAACACCGCCTGCACAGAACTGTTGTCTTGTTCCGCAGACAAGACTGCAGCTGTCTGGACTTTAGACAGTGGGTTATGGAAGCTTACAAGTAATTTGGTGGAACATAAGGACGGTGTGACTTGTGGCCATGGTGTATATGTTGACGGGGATAACTTGTTGGTTTTTACTGGATCTATTGACTCAAGTGTGTGTGTTTGGGAGAGGATAGATGGTAAGTCTTATCAAATGAGGGTTGATTTTTGAACAACCAAATAAACCTTTACCAATGAATATCTATACAAATTCGTCAAAACACCATTCCTCAGTTAAAAGTTATTTGACAATAATTCAAATCCATATTATGTGTATTCCATTGCACATTATTATTTTAAGGGGACTCAGTTCGGTGCTTTCTTCATACAAACGTAGGAGGGAAATTACAACAATATTTGATATTGTACGCACAAAACTAAGATTTATATCGATTTATCTCGTCATTATCTAGGTTTATTGATATATAAAACATTGAAAAAAATATTGATTTTAAAGTTACGAGGCTCAAAAAATTCCTATTTTTACACTAAATTAATGACAACTTTGGGCGTAAATAAATAAGATTAGGTATATGAAAATTCTAAAACAATTTATCATTAGACGTAGTTTATTTATTCATTAGTTGAAATAATTTTACTTTGCAAACATAAATTCAGCAGTTTTTTCTCAAAAATACTTTTCCTGAACCCTTTTCGCGCGCTTGATTTTGGTGAAAATCATCGTGCCTCTCAACTTTCTCATACAATGTCAAGTGAAAAGCAAACATGTTACCCACGTGCGCTGCCAATTTCGGTCGAGCGTCCTGCGTCACCTTAAAGCAAAAATTTCTCTTTCTGTCTGTATGTTCTCTTTTCACTACCTTCATCTTAACCATCTTTCATCTCATAGATGGATGTTGGCTAATTGTCTTGTCCTGGAAAATCATAATGCCTCAATTCCCAGAGGATTAATGTATGTCTGTATGTATGTATGAACGCATAGATCTTTTGAACTACGCAACGGATTTTAATGCGGTTTTCACCAATAGATAGAGTAATTCAAGAGGAAGGTTTATAACTATAGTTTTATTCTTAAAAAATTAGATATCCCTAGAGAAATTGAAATAATGTGAATTAGGTCAGAAAAAAATCCTCTCATTTGAGAGTTTCCGAAGCAATGACACCTCAATGACACCACATTAGTATCTACTTATTGCATCCATGCGAAACAGGGGCGGGTCGCTAGTAGCTGTTATTAATTAAATTTCGTTAAGACTTTTTTCTTTCTGTTTTTTAAAGAATCTCAAGATTGTGCCCTTTGTTATAGTGAGTAAAAGACACAACTTTTTTTTTGTGTTGTTCATCGCCCCTCATTGTCCCTTATATTATTTTTACAGGTACAACAACACTGAAACAAAGAATCAACCTCCAGTCAGGTCTAGCTCTGACCCTGCACAGCTACGTGCTACCCTTAGTCAACAAACCCATACTGTTCTGTGCTCTGGATGATCACAAGGTGCACATATTCGTTGAGCAAGGGGACAGTCAGTATCACAGGGTGCACATGTTGGCGGGCCATGAGGACTGGGTGAGGGGCCTGGATGTCTTGAATGTTGGTGAGGAATAACTATACTAATACTAGCTGATGCCCGTGACTTCGTACACGTGGATTTACATTTTTCAAAATCCCGCAGGAACGTTGATTTTCCACACTTTCGCATTTATAATATTAGTAGAATTTTAAATGCCAAAGTAACTATCTGTCTGTTTTTTATAATTTTTATAATGCTTTATCTATACTTCAAGTCACTTCAATACTGAGTGAACATACATATCACAAATTTCGTCACTGGCAACAAGCGAACCATAGCTTAGCGGTCAGAGCGTCGAGCGCGATCCCAGGGGACGCGGGTTCGAATCCTAGGAGACCGGCAGTTATTGTGTCTTTATTTAGTTGTTTAAATTTTACAGACAATAATACATTATTGCTAGCTTCAGCCTCACAAGACACGTACATACGCCTGTGGAAGATACAGCAGTACGAGGACAAACCTGTGTCAGGCATCAAGGTGGAACAGGTGTTTAAGGCATACCAAGTGACCACTTGTCAGTCAAACTAGATCGCTGGCCAAGTGCAGGTTGGCTCACACACCTTTGAGAACATTATAGAGAACTCTCAGGCATGCAGATTTCCTCACAATGTTTTCCTTCACCATTAAAGCAAGTGATATTTAATTATCGCCTAAAACGCACGTATTGTTGTTTTTAGTACTTTCTAGTCTGTAGTTTTAATTTTGTAATTTTTAACATTTTGTTATGTATATTTTTTCTTGTATTGTTTTGTGAGCTGAATAAACCTTTATTTATTTATTGTCTTTATTTGTTTTTTTTTAAATTCTACAGATGATAATACATTATTGCTAGCATCAGCCTCACAAGACACGTACATACGCCTGTGGAAGATACAGCGGTACGAGGACAAACCTGTGTCAGGCATCAAGGTGGAACAGAAGGTGTTTGAGGCATACCAAGTGAAGTGGTCAGTCAAACTGGATGCAGTGTTGGCGGGGCATGAGGGCTGGGTGTATGGCGTGCAGTGGCAGAAGACTGTTGATAGTGGTAAGTAAAAATGGGATTGCTACTTTTAAATCATTTTCATTTGGTGAAATTATTATATTTCTTCACAGTGATTTGACTGGTGATTTTTCACAGAAAGTGATTTTCTAATTTTCGCGCTTACAATCGTTTACCCGCGTTACCTATAGATATCTGGACAAATGGGCTGACCTCACAGGTCAGATCCTGCACTTTTGTGAGAATTTGTAGTTTTGATTATTTACGTTTTGACATAACGAATTTATTTTTAATTGTAATTGTAATTTTAATTTAATAAAAAATTTTTTGTATGTTTATAATAATTAGTAATTTAATTAGTTTAATTGGGCTATATTATGTCCGTTCTAATTAAATAATAAAGAAATAAATAAAACAAATAATAATAATAATCTGCTACTAATCACATCATCCTCACATGACCGGAATGATGAATTCGGTCAAATGATTATGACGTCACATCCTTGTATTTCATACAAGCTTCCTTACTAAGCAAGCGATTGACGTTTGATAAAAAGTAGCTTTTTTGACTAGTAGTCATCATCCCATAAAATGTTTTATTTTTTCAGAAACAAATCAGCCAATCTACCGCCTCCTTTCATCATCCCTCGACAAGACCCTAATCATATGGCAGCCGGAGAGGCACGGCGGCGCGTGGGTGGAGACCGTCCGCGTGGGGGAAGTGGGGGGGAACGGGCTCGGCTTCTATGGCAGCCGGTTCGGGCCTGACGCGTTCCTGGGCCATGGGTATAATGGATCGCTGCATATATGGAAGTATGATAAAGTAAGACATAATCCATACAAAGTTTTACTAGATGACATGATGCTGCAACTGCGTGTCGATTAAGGTTTTTGAAAATCCCGTGGGAACTGTTTATTTTCCGGGATAAAAGTATCCGATGTCTATTCCCGGAATGCAAACTGCCTCTGTACCCGTCAAAATCGGTTAAATCTCTATAATATAAAAATGAATCGCTGAATGTGTTGCTGATCGCAAATCTCGAGAACAGCTGAACCGATTTCGCTAATTCTTTTTTCATAATATTCCTTGAAGTACGGGGATGGTTCTTACGGAGAGAATTTTTTTTTTTTAAATCCTGAAAAAGAATCGACTGTTAGGCGGTACGAAGTTCGCCGGGGCAGCTAGTGGGTTATAAAAATCCTGTGGGAGTTTTACGGCACCAGAAGTAACCTATGTCCTTCCCCGGGATAAGCTACCCTTTGTGCCAGATTTCATCAAAATCGGTTAAACCGTTGGGCCGCAAAAAGCTAGCAGATAAGTGATGGATTAGATAATAAAGGTTATGCAGTGTTTTTTCATCTTTTTTAGGAATCAAAGCAATGGCAACCCAGCGTAGTGGTGGGCGGACACTTCAGCGAAGTGGGAGACATCCGCTGGGAGAACCAAGGTCGATACCTCGTGAGTGTGTCCCTCGACCAGACCACGAGGCTTCACGCGCCCTGGCTGAGGGCTGACGGTAAGACAGCAGTAATCTATACTCCATACTATACCCTATCAACTATACAACATACTACCATACAACTACTACTAAGGACTTCCCTCGTTTGGGCTCGAACTGAAAACCAGCGTTGTGGTTACATCGTGTAACCACAACATTCAGCTGAGTTCGGGCCTTTTCGTTCGCACGACACATTTTAGACACTAGGTACCTATATTTTGTTTGAATTAGATTTTAAGGAATGTTTTTTTTTTTTTTGTAAATATTTGTGTTTGTGTTTATAGTGTGTTGGATCAACCAATAAAATGATTTCTATTCTAATTCACGCCAGTACCTTGGTTGACCGCCGGTTTTCCTAAGACCTTAACACTCCTTAACACGGTTCAAATCTAGCAAGGACAACCACTTTTGATCTCAAATCTTACTAAATGCGATTTTGCAACGAAGAAAATTGTTAGATCTTACCAATCACAACAGAGCAATTTTTTTTATTAATTTTTTTATAAAAGAATATTAGCTAAGTTTATTATGTTGACTAATATTCCCCTTTGCCCTCCAATTAAGCTTAAAGCTTGTGCTAGGAGTAAGTACGACAATAGTAAAATGGGTGGGGTTTGAACCGGCGACCTATCGGATTTCAGTCCGCTCCTTTAACCGTTGAGCTATCGAGGCTCTTTGAAATAATGCTCTAATGTTTTTGGAAATAAATGATTTCGTTTTGATTATAAAACATTTTGCACGTCATTTGTACCTGGTAATCACTATAACTAATGTATTGTGTGCCTTGAATTTCTAGATATATTTTCTTTCAGGTAGCGGAACACAGTGGCACGAAATAGCTCGTCCCCAAGTCCACGGCTACGACATGGCGTCCGTAGCTCTCGTATCGTCCACCACCTTCGTCTCCGCCGCGGAGGAGAAAGTACTACGGGTTTTCCAAGCGCCACACAATTTTACACGGAATTTCCTCAATATAACGGGCGAGACCTTAGCTGTAGACGACGCGAAAGGTTAGTTTGAGAAATAAACTTACAATTTTGTATAGCAGGCCAAAAAAAAAGCGAAAAAAGCTATTAAAAAAATCCTATAATTTTGTAAAAGTTTACGATATATTGCAAATAAAACATCTGAATGACGCTAGAGGTCATCGAACGTTGCGTAATAAGGCCGCGTCGTAGGCGGGGCACTGACCCGAGTTTTGCACGCTATACATTGCTGGTTTGAAAAATACTAAATCACTAAAACTACACAATGAGGCAAATGGTTATTAGTATTGGATTGTACTTAGGTAGTATAACAATGGTAGTGATTCTGAGCACAACCTAATTTTAGAGTATTCACATCCTCTTCTTACTACTAATGTATTATGAAAAGGACAGACTCAGTTTGACAGTTTTCAATTTAATTTTTAGATAGTAAAACCCGCGATTTTAGCGCACAGTCGCGAGCCTACTGTTTAAATTTGTAGCGTGCACTAAAATTTAGTCTTTCTCTAAACTAAATTTAGAGTATCTGCATCCTTTTCTTTTTAACAATGCTAAAAAGGGACGGAACATGAATTTTACATTTAAAGACATTTAAAGAAAAGTGCACTCTTTAGTGCACGCTACAAATTTAAACAATAGGCTCGCGACTGGCAGCTTAAATCACGAGGTTTGACAGCACTAAATTAAATTTAGAACTGTCCTTTTCTAAATGCATTAGTAAAAAGATGATGCAAATACTCTAAAATTTAGGTGTGCACAGAATCAGTACCAATAATGCTAAGTTTTTGCTAGCGTTCTGGTTACACCCTGTATAAACTTCAAGTTGCCCCCAGGTCCCGAGGGAGCTTCAGTGCCGTCCCTAGGGCTGTCCAACAAGGCGGTGTTCAGCGCGCTGGACAACGGTAAACCAGATAAAGACAACGATGGATACTTCGTGCCCATGGAACTACACGGTAATCATTTACTTTTAACATATAATTATCATATGATTCACATATTGATTTAGATTAGTTAGGTATGTCATCATCATCATCATCAACCGATAGACTTGCTAGATGTAGATCTCTTGTAAGAACTTCTACGTGCCATGGTCTTACTCTGGTACCCCTACAGATCTCCTCATTTCTTATTTATCACGTAGAGAAACTCCAAGCATAGCTCCAAGTAGAGACCCATTGAAAATAGAATGTAAACTCTGTACTGCGAATTTCTATTTGATAAAAATATTGTTACCCTTTTACTCTCTGTTTAACGAAAACTTTTATAAGGCAATAAAATACCCGGTTCCTTCAATTTCGTGAACCTAGACTTACTTAATTGCGCACTGCACTACCGTCATCCGAGTTTTATCCGTCATCCGTGAGAATATAATATATAATATATAATATTTATTTATTTAAACAACTCAGTACAGTAATCAACTCTCTGGAATCCTGACCCCTAAACTAGGAAATCCCGTGTCTTAGGGGCCAGTGCCTTCCCAAACATAAGATATGAATAGTTAATAATTTACAGTATTACAACTATATAAAATAAATAAATAAACAAAACACAAGGTTAAAGCGTGAAACAAACTATGGGACGCGTCCGTAAGCTATGGCTAAGAACCGCGATTGATAGGCGTCCACAGTCGTCTATATATACCAGCGATCATCTACGACATGTCATAAGCTACCATACAAAACAAAAAGGAACGTATTTTCACGGACCCGGATCGGATGAGTGTGTACGGGAACGGTGTGCAGGCTCGACCGTACCAAAGGGAGAAGGGAGTTGTATCTTGAAACTTCTATATATAGTCCAGATTGCAGAAAACTCCATTAGTGCGAGGACTGTCGGCGGTACAATTGTTCGGGACTACGTCATGAAATGTTATCGATTGAACAGCGCCATCTAGTTGAATCTGTGGCAACCGCCACAAGTGCGTAACTGCCGTTACAGTTTCCGTACAAATGTTTCCCAGAGCCCCCCACAGAAGAGACTCTGATGCAGAACACTCTGTGGCCGGAAGGGCACAAGCTGTACGGGCACGGCTACGAGGTGTACTGCGTGGACGCGAGCCCCGACGCTTGCCTAGTCGCGTCCGCCTGCAAGGCCACCACGGCGGAGCACGCGGCCGTGCTCTTGTGGTAAGTGGAATAGCTTAGCCGGGAATCGATCCTAGGACCGATCGATCCACTAGTATGGCGGTGTTTATGCCAAAGGTAGTCAACTAGTCAAGGGTTTAGTGAAAATGAAATTGAAATGCCTCTCTCAACTTTTTAGTAAGTTGTTTCACTTTGAAACTCATTATCATCACGGTCAACCCATCGCCGGCCCACTACTGAGCACAGGTCTCCTCTTATGGCTAAGTATGGATTGACAGACACAGATTCACACACTTTTATGAATATTACGGAGAACTCTCAGGCATGCAGGTTTCCTCACGATGTTTTCCTTCACCGATAAAGCAAGTGATATTTAATTACTTAAAACGCACATAACTCCGTAAAGTTAGAAGTGCAGACCCGAAACCTTCACGCAAGTACCAACAACAACTGTATAAAGCTTCAACTCAATCAGATAAACTATACGCCTACGCATAGACGAACACAATTTTTTTTTATATAAGATGAATTTGTTTTGACAGGGAAACCAAAACCTGGCAACAAATTCAAAAGCTAGTATCCCATCAACTGACGATCACTCAGCTCGCGTTCTCACCGGACAGTCAGAAACTGCTCTCCGTGTCCCGCGACCGAAGGTGGACCTTATACCATAGGACAGAGGGTTCAAATTCCTTCAACGTAGCCGCCAGTACGGACAAAAAGAACGGGGTCCATACTAGGATCATATGGTGTTGTGCGTGGGCGCACGATAGCAGTGTGTTTAGTACTGGCTCTAGAGATGGGAAGGTCAGTTTGTACAAACGAACTCAGATACTTGTGTCAGAGGCATTTTTAAGTGATTGAGCGATATTCTGAAGTAATATTTTGAATCCTCCTTCTCTTTTGCAAAATACTTGTCTACTTTAATAATAATCTCACAGGCACGACTATTAACTATTTATTATATACTATATTTAACCCAAAAAATAAAGAACAATTAAAACATATTACCAAAAAACATAACATGAATAACAAACAACAACTTAGAGCCTCAATAGTTCAACAGGTAAAGGAGTGAAAACCGAAAGGTCGACGGTTCAAACCCCGCCCGTTGCACTATTATCGTACTTACTCCTAGCACAAGCTTTACGCTTAGTTGGAGGGGAAAGGGGAATATTAGTCATTTAACATGGCTAATATTCTTTTAAAAAAAAAAAAAAAAAAAACAAAACAAAATGTGTGAATTTGCAATCATTAAAAACACGATACGCGTACTCTGCCGACATTTTTGTCACCGGTACTGGTTGCTCGACACTTCAGTCTAGTGCCGACGTCACTAAAATGGCGGCCACGCGCATTAGCGATTTGCGGGACTTGTAATAATTAAACTAAACATTGTTTTGTAGGTATGCATATGGTCTAAAACCGACACAACAAGTGACTCCTCGCTTAAAGACTACAGTTTATTTGGTAAGTTAAATAGATATACAAGAAATATTGTTTTAGAAAAAATAATTTCGACGAAGTTTGGTACCTACAGGGATAGATAACTTGCATCCTGGAGAGTGACATAGGCTACTTTTATCCCGGAAAATCAGAGTTCCCACGGGATTTTTTTGAAAACCGAAATCCACGCTGTACGCGTATCATCTATTTTCTGATAATAATAATTTGTGCAGGCTCAATGTTCAGAGATATAAAGTGGGATCAAACTTCAAATCCTACCTACCTATATTATTAATGCAATGAAAGTGTGTTTGTTGGTTTCTCCTTCAATCATTTCGCAATAGAGCAACGGAACGACGTGATTTTTGCATGGACATATTTATAAAGACTTAGGGAGTGACATAGGCTACTTTTTATCCTGAATAATCAGACTTCTCAAAGTTCTGTTTAAAAGTTAAATCGACGCGGACGAGGTCCCCGCGACTTCGTCAGCTAGTTTTTAGGGTTCCGTACCTCAAAAGGAAAAACGGAACCCTTATAGGATCACTTTGTTGTCTGTCTGTCTGTCTGTCCGTCTGTCTGTCAAGAAACCTACAGGGTACTTCCCGTTGACCTAGAATCATGAAATTTGGCAGGTAGGTAGATCTTATAGCTGACATTTGGGGAAAAATCTGAAAACCGTGAATTTGGGGTTAGACCACACAAAAAAAAATTAAATTGTGGTCATGAACTAATAATTCGTATTTTCAACTTTCGAAGTGAGTGACTATATCAAGTGGGGTATCATATGAAAGGTCTTCACCTGTACATTCTAAAACAGATTTTTATTTATTTTTATGCATCATAGTTTTTGAATTATCGTGCAAAATGTCGAAAAAATACGACTGTAGTACGGAACCCTCATTGCGCGAGCCTGACTCGCACTTGGCCGGTTTTTTAATAAAACATTGGGGCCGATTCTCTTGTAGACAATCTCTAAACTAAACTAAAATGCGTCTCAATCTATTGCTATTCCTTTCATAATGTTGCTTGCGGAAAAAGATAGCACTAAATAATTTAGACCTGTAAATTTAATTTAGTTTAGAGATTGTGTACAAGAGAATCGGTTCCATTATTAGTTCAACCTGAATCGTATATCCATACTGATATTATAAATGCGAAAGTGTGTCTGTCTGTCTGTCTGCTAGCTTTTCACGGCTCAACCTTTCAACCGATTTTGACGAAGTTTGGTACAGAGATAGCTTGCATCCCGGGGAAGGGCATATGCTACTTTTTATCCCGGAAAAATGAAGAGTTCCCACAGGATTTTAAAAAACCTAAATCCACGCGGACGAAGTCGCGGGCATCATCTAGCTTTTAATATTTTCAGGTAAACCATTAGAATTAGCCACCTCCGTGAGCGCGCTAGCCTTCGCGCCGATCGAGGCAGATGTTAGCATACTGGCAGTCGGCTTAGAGACTGGCCTTATACAGATATACGCGTTCCAGCTCACTTGGAGTTTGCTGCACGAGCTAGGCAACAGGTACCATCATTTAGTTTTTTGATAACCAATCTAAATATATAAAAGGAAAAGGTGACTGACTGACTGACTGATCTATCAACGCACAGCTCAAACTACTGGACGGATCGGGCTGAAATTTGGCATGCAGATAGCTATTATGACGTAGGCATCCGCTAAGAAAGGATTTTTGAAAATTCAACTCCTAAGGGGGTGAAATAGGGTTTTGAAATTTTGTAGTCCACGCGGACGAAGTCGCGAGCATAAGCTAGTCTAAATATATAAAAGGAAAAGGTGACTGACTGACTGACTGATCTATCAACGCACAGCTCAAACTACGGGACGGATCGGGTTGAAATTTGGTATGCAGATAGCTATTATGACGTAGGCATCCGCTAAGAAAGGATTTTTGGAAATTCAACTCTTAAAGGGGTGAAGTAGGGGTTTGAAATTTTTGAAGTCCACGCGAGCATAAGCTAGTTAAATATATTTATTTATTTATCCTATAGATTGACAATATTAAAGTTGTACATAATCTTCCCTATTGTGTTGTTTATTTTATTTTTATTTTTCATATACCGAATTGTAGTTACATAGTAGTAATAAATTAAGTTACATTGGAAATGCTTATCTCTAAACAGAGATTTCTACCAGCTTCCCATTCAAGGTTGTAAGGCGCATTAAAAAGTTAGTGAGCATTAAAAAGTAAAAAGTTCTCACTCTGAGAGGAGACCCGCGCTCTGTAGTGAGCCGTTGACAGTGGCGTGCAGCTCATAGAGGCATAAACGCACTGCTTACCCTCATTGTAATAAGTCAATGCTTATTTTTCATTTTAACCTGCTGTAAAATAAGTTCATACCTAAATGCATACCCTGGCTTGAACTCCTGTGCACGCCACTGGCCGGTGATGGGTTGATCATGATGAAGAAAGCTCAAGAGTCAGCGGGCGATGGAAAGAGCTTTACTTGGAACTTCTCTACTCATGTTTTCCCTTCTTTGTTCCAGTATGGCGCATCATTTAACAGTGAAGCGGTTGTTCTTCAAGCCCAGACGACCCGACGCGGCCCAAACGAACAAGGAAATGTTATTGGCCAGCTGCGGCAGTGATACCTTCGTTAGGATTTTTAAAATAAATATATTGTAAATAAATATATTAAAAAACATAATAAATACTATATATTTTACTAAACAGTTTTTTTTAATTTTCTTGTGAAGCTTAAAATGTCATCAAACCATGAAATTTCCTTTTTCCAGGAAAGATTGACAGTACCTATCTATTTCCACGTCAAAATCAGTTTATGGCTGGAAGGAGATGGCCCAAAACGTACTCGGCGCAAAAGTATCTCGGAAGTAGTAGAGTAGAGCGATCACGCACTCATCCGATCCGAATCCGTGAAAATACGGATATAAAAATATCTAAGTCATTTTTCAAGAACGCATTTTCACGGACTCTGATCGAATGAGTGCATCCAAAATATTATTATTATAAATGCGAAAGTGTGTTTGTTTGTTGGTTTATCCTTCAATCACGTCGCAACGGTGCGATGGATTGACGTGATTTTTTGCACGGGTATAGATACCAGGAGTGACATAGGCTACTTATTATCCCGGAAAATAAGAGTTCCCACGGGGTTTTTAAAAACCTAATTCCACGCGGACGAAGTCGCGGGCATCAGCTAGTCCAAAATAAAAATTATAATGATTGCGAATTTTTATTACGAACAAATAGTATAGGTAAAAGACAAAACTATACACCAAAATATGGTGATGTAAAGCCTTTACAGAGCCGCGGGGTGGTTACGTATCTCGCGACAAGCGTAAATCTCGCGATCATGGCCGTCAAACGTCTTACGTAACAGCGGCTAGAGAGAGACAGCAATAGCCACAAAGCAAAATAAGAAGAGAGACAGCAAATGAACTGTCGCATTGCTACTGCAACGTTTTACGTAATCACCCCGCCGCGCCGCGCCGGTTGGGGTTGTCACTATTATTATATTACGATTCGGCTCTGGCTTCATGAACAGCAGGGAGCCTTGGACCTTAATGGAAAATTAAATAAAAAAACGAGTAACTCTGACAAGATTTTATTAAAATATATAACATACCTAATAATTTCATTTTGTAAGTCTTTATTTAACAGCCTATAAAACAGTATGTCTTACAAAAAGCATAGAATCAACAAAATACTGTTTACAATAGTAAACACAACAATTTGAACTGTGTTTGGAAGCACCTTGGATAAATTCTTTGTGGTATTTTTAGATTTCTAAAAAATCAATAGGTAACTGTGTCGTGTTTGAGAACTCATCAACTCTTATTATAATATTATATTAAGCCTAAAATTTAACTCCTCACGCGCCATTTTAACACACAACGCGACAATTTTTGTGTCAAATTTCATGTCAAAAGTACAGTGGGACAAGGCTATCTTGGCGCGTGGCAAAAATCGGAACTAACGTTGCCGTCAAGTGTCCCCTTTGTTCTTGTTTCAATATTCTAAGCCCTTGTTCTCCAACAGCGCCCCCTGTCAATGTCATTGAAGTTCGAAGAGAGCCTTGTGACACTGTACATTTATATGAAAGGTGCCGAAATCGTTGTTTTGAGCAATTTAAATTACAATTATTGAGTAGTACACCTTAAAATAGTTGTTTACTTATTAATAAGCGGTAATAGCCTAGTGGCTATCACCTAGACTTGTCTGCCTCCAGGGAATCCGGGGTTCAATCCCGGGCACGCACTTCTATCAATTAAGTTCTTTTAAGAAATTAAATATCACTCTTTATAAGTCCCGCAAATTGCTAATGCGCATGGGCGCCATTTCAGTGACGTCAGCACTAGACTGAAGTTTCGAGCTAATGGTATATTTTTATTTCGGCTGACGTCAAAATGACGTCATTTCGATGTTAATGAGACATGGTTCCAGTACAATAGCAATTTGCGGGACTTATACAACGGTTACGCAAACATCCTATCTGAGTCCGCGAAAATACGGATATAAATTACATGCTATTACAATGTAAAGGATTATTTAAATGATAAGCAAGCTTGGGATTTTGGGAATAAGTTGCTTATAGGCTTGTGATGGTTCTAATAAGTTTCAATAATTTTGTAAAGTGGGATAATAAAAAGAATACCCGGCTAAGTTTGTTGTGGGCTCTTCTCAGACCTGGGCGCGTTTGGAACCCTCGTAGCTTTAGTTTTAAGTTTGCGTAATAATTATCACCACTATATCTTACAAATCCAACATCTGACCATCAAAAAGAGTAATTTATTACCTATTTTGAATAAATCATTTGACTTTGACTTTAAAAAAACTCGGACCGGACTCGGATATTGCTTACGAACTAATCCGATCTCTGATCCAAATCCCAGCTATTCAGTGGACATCTTTGACATATCTACGTCATATGTCCGATTTAAATCCGAGATAGATGAAGAGAACTCGGTTGACTCGCTCTTACTTTTACGGTGAAGGAAAATATGACGAAACCTGTCAGTCAGTCAGACAGTCAGAGTTCTCCATGATGTTCTCAAAGATATGTAAAGTCTGCCAATCCGCATTAGATCATCGTAGTGGACTACGGCTTAAATGCTTCACATTCTAGAGGAGACGCCCTTCGGATGATGATGATGATGATTACTTAAAAATCCGCACTATATTAGCTTAGTGGACTATGGCTTAAATCCTTCACATTCTAGAGGAGACGCTCTTCGGATGATGATGATGAATACTTAAAAATCCGCACTAGATCACGATAGTGGACTATGGCTTAAATGCTTCACATTCTAGAGGAGACACTCTTCGGATGTTGATGATGATGATGATTACTTTAAAAAAAAATTTCATTGTAATATGAAAAATTAACAGACAGCATCTTTTCAGATTTAATTTTCAACAGCGATCGCCTTCTTCTGTTTCTTTCCACGGACAGTGTTGATGAACTTTCTGATGGCTCCATACTTCTTCTTCTTGACCTCAATCATACTTGAACTACTCAAGGATTTCGTTTCAAAGGAATGTAAGAAGGTAGCTCTCTATATGAGTTGAATGCAGGTTTATTAGAGAAGATGATCAACCTGCACTATCAGCATAGTGGACTGTGGCTTAAACGCTTCACATTAGACCCCACATAGAGGAGACGCTCTTCGGATAATGATGATATGACGAAGATGATGATTACTTAAAAATAATATTTTCATTGTGATATGAATAATTTACACACACAGCATCTTTTCCGATTTTCCGATTTAATTTTCAACAGCGATCGCCTTTTTCTGTTTCTTTCCACGGACAGTGTTGATGAACTTCCTGATGACGCCATACTTCTTCTTCTTGACCTCACTCATGCTTGAACTACTCAAGGATTTCGTTTCAAAGGAATGTAAGGAAGGTAGCTCTATATCTGTAGAACGTAGGTCTATTAAAGAGGAGGCCTCCTTGGGTATCTCCGGGAGGGCCAAGTGGTTCTTATACCCGTTCACTTGTGACACTTGATATCCTTTTGACATGTTCTGTGTGTTTGATTCTTCAACTATATTTAGTTTTGAATGTGTTGTTTCTGCGCTGTTTGATCTGAAGACAAAAATAAGTAGCGTTAAAAATTATGTTTTATACGACGGGCATACACCTAAATACATAAAGTCACGTACAATGCATACATTTTGAGAACGCACTCGCCATATTTACTCTATGTCAACTGTTAACTGTTATGTCAAAACTCAAAATTACTAGCTATCATTCTACCGCAATCGAGCCACAAATGTACAGTAAGTAAAGTAAAATATTCCTTATTGTACACCAAAACCAAAACAATAGAAATATAACAAAGATGTTTGCAAGCACAATAGGCGGCCTTATCGCTAAAATAGCGATCTCTTATTTATTAGAGATTTAATTAGATAATGGGGCTAATTCCATTGTACACAAACTCTAAACTAATCTAAAATGACACGTCTAAATCAATTGCAATTGTTGCTTGCGGAAAAGGATAGCACTAGATTTAGACCAGTTAATTTAGTTTAGTTTAGAGATTGTGTACAAGAGAATCGGCCCCATTAATTAGATATTCTAGATTCTTACATTAAGGACTAAAATCGTACTTTTTGACATGACAGTTGACACAGAGCAAATATGGCGGGTGCGTTCTCAAAATGAATGCAGTATACACACGAACTTGTATTTTTTCCAATCGTGGCAATGGATGGATGCTACCCTCAGTGTGGAAACCGTTTTTTAACGCTAAGACAATGCCATCATGCTTGGAACAGGATACCATTAATTACGCATGCCTGGACTATGGTGACGGTGCCATTGATGATGATCTGCAGAAACCCTCTCCCTAGCGCCTCAGCCCTCCTCACAGCGTGCCGAGCAGATGACCTTTGAAAAAGGACCACGGACGGGTTCGAAACTAGTCGGGCATACTCCGACCAATGACGTGAGTCTAACCGTAAGATATTTATAATGGAAATTGAAATTATTTATTTGCAAGCAAATTGTACTTAAGATTTTCAGGATTTTTTTTTTAAATTTTCTCTCCGTAAGAACCATCCCCGTAGGTACTTCAAGGAATATTATGAAAAAAGAATTAGCGAAATCGGTTCAGCCGTTCTCGAGATTTGCGATCAGCAACACATTCAGCGATTCATTTTTATATATAGAGATTATCCAATATGTTTCGTCAATTGACATGCAAAATGTGTTATGAGTTGTCTACATGATCATTATTGACCCATTAAGAATGCTGCCCTTTTTTGCACAATTTCGATAATTAGGATGTACGATAGCCATAAAATTTTACAGGCGACATGCATGATTCGATTCCAATAGATAGACAAAATGATATTCTCTACTTAATGTAACTATCGCGATCTTCGTTCAGTCCCTTCGCAAGGCTATCCAAAGCAGCACGCAAATCTTCGTCGATCGAATCGACGTCGGCCATCCTCATATGCGACATTTCCATCTTGCCGAGGTGCCAACACTCTAGCAATCAAATCGAAATATTCTTAGCCAATTTAGAAAATATTATTTTACAAATACAACACAGATTTAAAAAAAAAGTAATGCCTAAAAACTCATAAATGAAATTTTTACTACAAAATAAATGTTGTTTAAACGATTTTGAAAGTAATTAAATGAATAATCTACGAAAAATTACACACATTAATCTATATATTTGTATGCTATAAGATGGCCACTGGGATGTTTTTAGTGAGGAAATACGGCAATCAACCAAATCTCGCCTCATACAACTAACAGCAAATAACATTCTGTGGGTGCGTGTGGGTGTGGTAGCGCAGGGTGCGGTTGTGGGTGCAGCTCACCTAGGCCGGTCGACAACGCGCAGCGAGTTGGACAGGCGCTCTCAGAAGTTGTAAGGGGATCGTAAGCCGATCTGTGGGTACGAATAGCGCAGGGTGCGGTAGTGGGTGCAGCTCACCTGGGTCGGTCGACGATGCGCAGCGAGTTGGACAGGCGCTCCCAGAAGTTGTAAGGGGATCGTAAGCCGATCTGTGGGTACGAATAGCGCAGGGTGCGGTAGTGGGTGCAGCTCACCTGGGTCGGTCGACGATGCGCAGCGAGTTGGACAGGCGCTCCCAGAAGTTGTAAGGGGGTCGTAAGCCGATCTGTGGGTACGGATAGCGCAGGGTGCGGTAGTGGGTGCAGCTCACCTGGGTCGGTCGACGATGCGCAGCGAGTTGGACAGGCGCTCCCAGAAGTTGTAAGGGGGTCGTAGGCCGTTCTGTGGGTACGAATAGCGCAGGGTGCGGTAGTGGGTGCAGCTCACCTGGGTCGGTCGACGATGCGCAGCGAGTTGGACAGGCGCTCCCAGAAGTTGTAAGGGGGTCGTAGGCCGTTCTGTGGGTACGAATAGCGCAGGGTGCGGTAGTGGGTGCAGCTCACCTGGGTCGGTCGACGATGCGCAGCGAGTTGGACAGGCGCTCCCAGAAGTTGTAAGGGGGTCGTAGGCCGTTCTGTGGGTGCGGATAGCGCAGGGTGCAGTAGTGGGTGCAGCTCACCTGGGTCGGTCGACGATGCGCAGCGAGTTGGACAGGCGCTCCCAGAAGTTGTAAGGGGGTCGTAAGCCGATCTGTGGGTACGAATAGCGCAGGGTGCGGTAGTGGGTGCAGCTCACCTGGGTCGGTCGACGATGCGCAGCGAGTTGGACAGGCGCTCCCAGAAGTTGTAAGGGGATCGTAAGCCGATCTGTGGGTACGAATAGCGCAGGGTGCGGTAGTGGGTGCAGCTCACCTGGGTCGGTCGACGATGCGCAGCGAGTTGGACAGGCGCTCCCAGAAGTTGTAAGGGGGTCGTAAGCCGATCTGTGGGTACGGATAGCGCAGGGTGCGGTAGTGGGTGCAGCTCACCTGGGTCGGTCGACGATGCGCAGCGAGTTGGACAGGCGCTCCCAGAAGTTGTAAGGGGGTCGTAGGCCGTTCTGTGGGTACGAATAGCGCAGGGTGCGGTAGTGGGTGCAGCTCACCTGGGTCGGTCGACGATGCGCAGCGAGTTGGACAGGCGCTCCCAGAAGTTGTAAGGGGGTCGTAGGCCGTTCTGTGGGTACGAATAGCGCAGGGTGCGGTAGTGGGTGCAGCTCACCTGGGTCGGTCGACGATGCGCAGCGAGTTGGACAGGCGCTCCCAGAAGTTGTAAGGGGGTCGTAGGCCGTTCTGTGGGTGCGGATAGCGCAGGGTGCAGTAGTGGGTGCAGCTCACCTGGGTCGGTCGACGATGCGCAGCGAGTTGGACAGGCGCTCCCAGAAGTTGTAAGGGGGTCGTAGGCCGTTCTGTGGGTGCGGGTAGCGCAGGTTGTGGTAGTAGGCCAGGTGACGCGGCAACAGACACTCGCGATACATTAGAGGGATTATCTTGCTCTGCCTTTTGTCTACAATCCAACAAGAGGCAAAAAAATGAGTTGAGGTGCCAACAGGTCCCTTGCAAATGTACTAAGGTTCCCTGTTCAGTGCTATCATCATCATCATGATCAACCCATCACCGGCTCACTACAGAGCACTGGTCTCCTCTCAGAGTGAGAAGGGTTTGGCCATAGTCTACCACGCTGGCCACGGGCACGCCATGTGCGGATTGGTAGACTTTACACACCTTTAAGAACATTATGGTGAACTCTCAGGCATGCAGGTTTCCTCACGATGTTTTCCTTCGCCATTAAAGCGAGTGATATTTAATTAGTTAAAACGCACATAACTCCGAAAAGTTAGAGGTGCATGCCCCGGGTTCCCGGGATTAGAAGGCGGACGCCCTATCCAGTAGGCTATTATCACAGCTTACTACATCAGTTGTATATTATGTAAAACTAGCTGCCCCGGCGAACTTTGTACCGCCTAACAGTCGATTCAAATTTTTTAAATTTTTCTCTCCATAAGAACCATCCCCGTACTTCAAGGAATATTATGAGAAAAGAATTAGCGAAATCGGTTCAGCTGTTCTCGAGATTTGCGATGAGCAACACATTTAGCGATTCAATTTTAACTACATATAGAGAAGATCAACGTAAAGACAATGGATGAAGGTACAGAACTCACTGATGGAATCTGCCTGCGCGAGGTTCATGTAGAACGCGATGGCGGGACTCAGGAGGAAGTCTGGCGAGTACACCAGCACGATGTAGCGACAACGGTCCGAGATGAGCCGCGAAACCGGCTCGAACTCCGTCGCGTGACCCGGCAGCAAGTCCTCTTCCGTGCACAGCTGGAATGTAATACCAAATAATCGGTATAGTTCTTGCATTTCACTAGGGCGAGTGGCTCATGCTTGTGTTTAAGTCGTATCGTACAAGTAAGGTACACTAAATGTGTGCGTTTGCGAACGCTCGCTCGGGACTGATTGGTCCGACATGCACGCACACTTACGCAATATTCATGTATACGACGTAACCACAAGTAAAGCTCAGTCGCCTTCGTGAAATGCAAGAACTGTATCTCCTGTTAATATTTTGGCCAGACGTCATTTCTGACAAATGAAATATATATCTATTACTAGCTGATGCCCGCGACTTCGTACGCGTGGATTTAGATTTTTTTAATCCCGTGGGAACTCTTTGATTTCCCGGGATAAAAAGTAGCCTATGTCACTCTCCAGGTCTTTAACTATACCCATGCAAAAAATCACGTTGATCCGTTGCGACGTGATTGAAGGACAAACCAACAAAAAACACACTTTCGCATTCACAGTAAGGGTACTGATATCAAACTATCTATAGTACACGACAGGGACGATTGCCTTCTCGACCTGTCACAAACTGTACCTTAAACCCTTCACTCCTCATCCTTGCAAGTAGTTCTTCAACAAAGATCTTGTCCTCTTTAGCATACAACACATATGCGTGGTACCGCTGAGGAGTTCCAAACAGCTTGTCGTCGTATGTGATTATGTTCTCATCAGACCCATCCACGGCTACCACTATCTGATTGTTGTTGTTATTGTAATTCTCTTGTCCTATAACAGATGAAATCTTGTATATAACTAGCTTATGCTCGCGACTTCGTCCGCGTGGACTACACAAATTTCAAACCTCTATTTTACCCCCTTAGGGGTTGAATTTTCAAAAATCCTTTCTAAGCGGATGCCTACGCCATAATAGCTATCTGCATGCCAAATTACAGCCAGATCTGTCCATTGGTTTAGGCTGTACGTTGATAGATCAGTCAGTCAGTTAGTCATCTTTTCTTTTTATACCGCAGGAACCGACTCAGTTATGTGTTATGCCCATAATATTCAAAGAATAAACAAGATTTCATCTTATTTTAGCGAATAGACTATCGTGAGTGATTTACATTATATATAGATATATTTCTATGGCTATACTCACGTATCCAGCCGACGTTAGCCCGACTAGTTTCGAACCCATCCGGATTCCTTTATCGAGGGGGGTCAGTTCGCGCACGCGTTGCGTTTAAGACTGCACGCCGCGCGTGCCGCTGCCCGCACAGCCCATTTTGAAACTAGTCGGGCTAACGTCGACTGGATACGTGAGTACAGCCGTAGAAATATATTATATTATATATAATGGAAATCACTCACGATAGTTTAAACGCTAAAATAACATGAAATCTGTGTTTATTCTTTGAATAATATGGCCATAACATATAACTGAGTAGATTCCTGCGGTAATAGAGCGGTGCGAGAGGGGTGATGGAGGGGATTTAGGTTTTGTGGAAAACGTGGGAACTCTTTACGGGATAAAAAGGACCCTATGTCCTTCCCAGGATGTAAGGTAACTCTGTACCTTTCATCAAAATCGGTTAAACTGTTGGGCCGTAAAAAGCTAGCTTTTCACGGCCCAACAGACAGCCACACTTTCGCATTTATAATAATAGTATGGATTAGCATGAATTATCTCCCAAAGCCACCATGAACCAAATTCCAAACAAACATCCACAGAGACGTTCCTCCCAGTGTTGGGGACAACAACCAGAGAAACTTTCAGCTTTTATAAAATAACGAAGGTCCGGTACGCGCTGGCTCTTAGTCCATTAATATTACACATTATACACAAATATCAAATATTGTTGTGATATGAAAATGTTCTATTACCTATTTATTTAATTAGTACGCCCCTTCCGCTTTCTTTAATTTTTATACTATCCTCTACCCTAAGGTTGCCTGGAAGAGATCGCTATTTTAGCGATAAGGCCGCCTATTGTACATGCTATCTTTGTCATATGTCTATTGTTTTGGTTTTGGTGTATATGATGAATAAAGCATATTTTACTTTACTTTTACTTTTATTACTATGATAGGTACATCAAATTCATAGCATACTTTCATTCTATGTCATCGCTATAATTATTATCTTTAATTAGTCATCTATTTAAATATATTAACGAAGTACTTTTATCAATCAGTCCTTGTTTTTGTAACAGGGGCAATAGTTCAAGAAAACATAATATGATACCACGGTTTAAGAAACCCAATTAATTTTTAAAAAATCATTATCATTAGAAAATGTTTTATTTTAAAAAATCATTAAGATTTAGATCTTTTGTTGGTTTATTGGTTTGCCCTTCAATAACGTCGCAGCGGTGCAACGGATTGACGTGATTTTTGCATGGGTATAGATATAGAACTGGAGGGTAACATAGGCTACTTATCCCGGAAAATTAAAGAGTTCCCACGGGATTTTTAAAAACTTAAAACTACGCGGACGAAGTCGCGGGCATCAGCTAGTTTCTATATAAAAAGTATTTTTCTATCCCAAAGTTCCCATAGGAATGGAATAGTTTAATATAAAATATTTTGGATCAAAACTGCATGAACTGACTTTGACTTTGACTTTGAAAGCAATCGCATAATAATAATTATGACATTATTATATTCATTCAATGATTGCTCCATCTTAATCATAACAATGGCTTAGTAATATTTCTTGAACTTTTTCCTCAAACATCTGCACAACAATACAACTTTGTTCATATGGTTTTACTTTTTTGAAATCCTATAGGAACTCTTTCATTTCCTGGGATAAAAAGTAGCCTTTGTTACTCTCCTGCCCCCCAATTGCGTAAGAAAAACGTATTCATCGTTATCGAAATCGTCAACAAATTCTGCTCTTTGATTGGCTGTGAAAAAATGTAAACAGCGAATCAACCAATCAAAGGGCGGAATTTTTTGACCATAACGATTAATTCCGTTTTTCTTACACAATCGGGGGGGGGGGGGGCCTTTAATTCTATACATACAAAAAAATCACGTCAATCCATTGCCCCGTTGCGACGTGATTGAACGACAAACCAACAGACAAACACACTTTTGCATTTTTACTATGGGTAATATGAGTAGTGATTACAAATGAGAAAGTGTGTCTACCTGATACTATAGTTAAACCAATATTTTGCGAGATAGCTTGCATCTTTGAGATGGACATAGGATACATTTTATGTCAAAAAATCAAAGAGATCTCACTGGATTTTGAAAATACCTAAATCCACACACACAAATTGTGGCGACTTATTCTGATTGTACCTAATCAACCTCAATAGGGTGTATATTTAGAAATGCATGTCCATCTATTTCACCGCATATTATTTTGTAGTCCACGGTAACTAAGCGTAAGTTGTAGGAGGTAGAAACTTGTATTAAATCATATATTTATATTTTATTTCCATAACAAATATGGTATTTACATAGGTTCTTAACACCCTTAAGTCTTGTAGACTTGTCTGGGCGCTGCACATTCCTCTATATAAACATTATATTGGCGCCGATTCTCTTGTCTTTCTGTAAACTAAATTAAGAGTATCTGCATCTTTTTCTTTTTAATATTGCTAGAAAGGACATAACATGGATTTTACATTTAAAGACTAAATTTTAGTGCATGCTATGAATTTAAACAATAGGCTCGCAACTGGCAGCTAAAGTCACAAGGTTTGATGGATCTAAATTAAATTTAAAACTGTCAAACAGTGTCTGTCCTTTTCATATTACATTAGTAAGAAGAGGATGCAAAAACTCTAAATTTTAGGTGTGCTCAGAATGAGCACCAATATTAGGTATAAATAAAAATAAAAGTATTAGGCATGATTGATATCTTACTTAATAGTCTGTTGTCCCGTGCCAGTTCTAACAAGTCTTCGCATACGTCAAATCTATCCAGCAACTGTAGAATATCCAACAGACGGCTAAAGTTTGCAGTTCCATCGTTCCTGCTTATCCATATGTCCAACACTTTGCCCATGTGGTCCTGAACACCATTGATGCTGGCCGCTGCCTCTGAGGATATGGGTACAAGGGAAGCAATGCCTCGCCAATCTCTAAAATTATATGATTATTGTTATAAATAGTCACAGGCATAGTGTTAGTAATAATTATCTAAATATATAAAGCGCAAAGGTGACTGACTGACTGACTATCTGATATAAAAACACACTGACGTTGTTATATCAACGCAAGCGTTTCTTTTATAATTATTACAAAATCTCGACGCTGATAGACATAGACATAAAGACACGGACTTGTAGATAGGTAGGTAGGTACTTACTATTTCAATAAAATATTATGTAAGTATGAATTAAGCCATAATAGGTACATCATACAAACACAGGCAAAGATTGTTGTGCGAGTCAATCAAGACTACAAAATACAATTTAGTTCATCAGGTTCTTACTACTAAGGAATCTATCTCGTAAGTCGATTGAAAAATATCGCGACTAACGGAGTTTAAAAGGTTATCTCTTTTAAATATAACTACCTGTGTCTTGTTATTCCATCGTGGCTAAGAATAGGCAGCACTTTTGTTGGATTTAAACGCTCAGATAGCAAATTTCGAGATTCACCACTGAATGCACTCAATGGCACAGCGTTCAAACCTATCATTTTGCCACTCTCTTTCGTCGGTCACCACAATTTACTTGTCCTATAGCGTTTGATTTTGGGGCACTTTCATTTCGTAACAATTCTTGAAAATTAAATGCAAAACAATAAATACCCAACGCAAATTTTAAGTGTTGTTTGTGTGAATAAAACACGAATAAAATGTCAAAAATAAAAACTCTATGAAGACTATGAAGAGGACATTGACAACAACTCAAAAGTACTCTGTGCAACAACTTGACAATCATATTATGGTCATAGATTAATCCATGGACACAGAATATATGGATTATGGACTGGGACTGAGATTATGGACTTGGATGAATGTCTCTTTTCAAGTAAAACGTAGATTATATACTCTTTGTTTTCAATAAGTTTTTTTTCATTCAAGAATCCAGAAGCCGCCATATTTTCTCAAGTTTTTCTCGGGATGTCTGGACGCAAACGTTTGATTTCTGTGATTTATTATTTTAAAAAACTGTGATTCCGAAAAAGATCTCGATACGGAAACAACCACAAAGATACCCACCCAGTAAGATAGCAGTTTTTTAAAATTAACTTTTAGAAAACGGCTAGGTACTATGTTCTAACTATTCATGATTTACATTAATGCTGATTTGAAAAATGGCTTGACAGTAAACATTTGAAAATGGTTGGCCCCAAAAACCTAGAACCCAGAGCTGAGAAGTTTGTGTATAAAATACGCGGTTAATTTAAAACTCCCGCTAAAAGTAAATCTTGATTATATAATAAAACGCCAGTACATTCGTTTCCAATATTTTTATTTTTAAATTAGTGGCAGTGAAGTTTTTACGAGATGTTGCTTAATGTTACTAACAGAATCCGGTCCTCACAGTCGTCGTTACGAATAATTAATTAATTACATACACAATAATTTATCTAAAACATGCTAAAACATTGTCCATTCGATAAATACCCAAGTCATTACAGCATTTTCACACAACTAGTGTGCAATTATGAATGATCTAATTACCGAAGTAGGTAAGTTAATAAGAACTATTTATAATTATTACATAGGTATAAGTTTATATAATACCTACCTAAGGTATAATATAAACTGCCTTGTTCTTCCCTGACGCTTTTAATTATATAAGTACCTTAAATAAAAATACTGGGCCTACCCAAGTAGTAACCTAAATTATTTTCGAAAAAAAAAATATATAAATAAATATATTGTAGGAATATATAGGTCCCTACTAAATGTTTTTTTTTGTTGCTAAGTGCCCAGTGCCCACGCGCTTAAATACAATGTAAAGACTTGGATATTTATCAAAAAAATACACATTTTGGCACTTGAGCACACAATCTTACATTTTAAAGAATAGAAAAACAATCAAAGAAGAGGTAAGTCTGACTTTAGAGAATACAATAAAATTATTATACCGACTTAGTTACTTTTCTCGACTGGATACCGTTTATAAGGTCTTTGTTTATTTTATCAATAAAAACGATGACAAACAACATTCTTTCTTGTTGAATCTATTCGCACAAAATGTTACCTACAATTTAATTAAATAAACCATTGAAGTTTGTTACAAAAAATTTATTAGCAATTGCTTTTCAAAATGACAACTCCATAAAAAACCATTGGCACATTAAAATTATCTTCTAGATGTGCTATTCATTCTTTGTGGATTACATTAATTATTATTATTATTTATTAGCTTTATGTGTTAAGTATCGTTAGCCTTACGTATTCTTTTTGCACTTTGGAAATAACATCAGTGACTTCATTTCTTAATATCTAATTTTAAAAGAAAAAAACTGGTAATTTTACAGTTAAGTTAGAAATTGTGAAATTTTATTGTAACATCACTATTTCAAGATTGATTTACAAATGTTATGACTGGCTTTTATGCTTTTAAGTATACAAGAAACTATAGTCCGTACAAAATGACTTCTCACGTGCCATTTTGACTCTTAAGGGTCAACTGTCATGTCAAAACTACGGTTCACTTTTAAAATAAGGACTATAAATCGTACTATAAATAACGCCAAAAACGCAAAATGCCAAAATCAAAATAAGTAGGTCTATCTAATAATATTTTTGAATTTTATAGTGTTCTTAACTTTAAAGATTTCTTCTATAAGAAACCCTTAATGAATACTTTATACATAGTTTAATTTAGTGTAGGTAGGTAGGTATACTTAGTTCAGTTTTTGTTCCTTATTTTTTTATATCATAGCGACATTTGGCATTTCGTAATGGGTTTGGCGTTTGGCCTTTTTGGGATTTGGCATTTCGCATTTATAGCATTACTTTAGCAATATGAGTAGCGTTTTACGTTTTTTTTGCGTTGTGCATCGAATAATATATAACGCGTAAAATTTAACTCCTCACGCGCCATTTTAACATTTTGTGTCAAATTTCGTGTCAAAAGTACGATTTCAATCCTTATTTTAAAGGTGAACCGTACTTTTGACATGACAGTTTGAAATAAAGAATTTATTTATTATTTATTAATTTATTATTATTATTAAAAATGGCGCGTGAGGAGTCATTTTTTACGGATTATACGGGCCATCCATCTTGACACTTAATGGCATTAGAAATTAATCTGTAGGTACCTACCATTAGTTGTGGCGCATTAAATTCTCTAATTACATTAAAATATATTTGCTATGCCACTGTACAAATTGGCACTCTTTGTTAATATTTACATAATAATTAGGTATGCCTTAAGATGCAGGTAGAGCAGAAAACTTAAAAAGTTTTTTTCGTTGACTGATTTTTTACTTCAGTTGGAGAAATTATGTTGTAGCTTTTAAACAAACAAAAGGAAAAATATACTCATAAAACTTATGTACGTGCGTATTGTACATATAGTTTCATAGTTGAAGCATAAGCTCCATTTTTGAAGCACGCTCGTAGAATAGAGATCTGGTATTAGGAATATCTACCCTCATCTGTTATTTAATTGTGATGGAGAATATATGTGGTAGATAATGTGTAGATTGATACATCGCACATATAGGTTGCCTAGCTAAATCAAAAAAAAAATGTGATGTGGGTAGATATTTCTAATGCGGGATCTTAGACCAGTAGGTGTCAAAAGGTGCATAAACCCCGCGCTAATATCTATGTAGCCTATGCCACTATACGCCTATATTATAATATCACGCTCATAAGCATACGAGTTTGTCTTCACTTTTTAAAATACCATTGTATGAGCTTCGCCTATCTGGAATTTAAGTTATCTTGACGTAGGTACATGTACCTGAAGTGCTTTTCTTTTTATGGCGTTTGGTTTCCTAGGTAATCTTTTTATGGTAGTTGGGTTTCCTAGGTAATCTTTGTATGGCGGTTGGTTTCCTAGGTAATCTTTTATGGCGGTTGGTTTTCTAGGTAATATTTTAATGGTGATTGGTTTCCTAGGTACCTACTGAATATGTTTTATTTCGTCTATGATCTTCATTACATTAATAAAGTTACTTAGGAATTATCTGTAATAGTGTAGGTCTCTTAACTAGGTTCTATTTTACGAATCTAATAAACTCTCATCGGGAATACCTATTGAGCAACTAACAAATACTTAGGGCGTCGAAAATGGCCATTTATAGTTAAGGCGTGAAAACGGTCAAATGCTTTTAGAAAATTCGTTTCACAGCCATGAAATAGCTACTTACTTTTTTGTTATTCTATTTATATTCTGGATAAACAATTACTATAGTTAGGTATTTATTGTTAACACCAAATAAGTTTCATAAATATCGTGACCGAAAATCAATAATTTATGTACCTACACGATAAAAAGTCTAAACAAACTTTTCTTGCGTTTCAAGGGTTGAACTTCAAAAACATAAATTTTAGTGATGTCTAAAATAAAACTGAACTATTTCAGGTTTACAAATAGTTCAGATGAGTGAACTAGAACTCGCCTTTGTATAGTTATACATATTATCATACTTATTTTATATTATGAATACATATTAAAACATCGAAGCATACCTACATATTATAATTATGAGAAAAATATATCATGAAGAATTAACAGCATCATACATAAAATATTAAAACACAAATAACAATAAACTTCGTAACACCATAGACTTACAAGCTGTACAAACAAATCTTAAAATAGAAAAACAATGAAGAACATTAATAATAATTACCTAATAATATTTGGTTTTAAATTCAGAATATCGGAATGTAAATGCTTTATAAATCAAAGTGAGCTTATTAGCCTTTAGGTATAAATAGCAATAAAAACGGCTGTTTTTAATAAATTGACAATAATAATATACCTACTTGTATGTATATTATACTATGTAATAATATAATACGCTCAGTTATGTATATTCTATTAATATATCTCTTTCACAAAAAAACAATAGGTATTACCTATACATTTGAAGTCACTGGTATTTCAAAGAAGAATATATTGCAAACTGTTCTTTATTCGTAACATTTCGTTTCTACGACCAACATGTGATTATTTTATGTTATTTTTTAATTTCTAATAATAATAGAGTCATTTTTTATATTCTCGCAAAGTCCCGTTAGTCCTTCATGAAACTTAGCCACTTTGTCGAAATAGCTTCACCTAATTTTTTATAGCAATATAGTATTTTAGAAATTATTTAAGTAATTAGAATTAATAAAGACAAGTCACAATATCAAACCTTAAAATAAAATCATATTAATAATTTACACGTACCAAAACATCAAAATTGATATTAAGCACAGTAATATAAATATTGATAACCGGTTCATGATTATTTTCTTCAAATGAAAAAAAACTGTTTATAATATATTTGTTAAATAGGTACATTATTTGTTTTATCCACACCACACCCATGCTTTAAATTCTCTATAAAATATTCTGAAACAGTTAGCTTATTGCCAGCATTAAAACACCCAATGACGTAATAACCATAAGATCATCCAGACGGGTGTTATTATGTTGTAGGTACTGAATTTCATAATAACACGTCTATATTACTTTACTCTATGATAACACTCCTTTGTTTTTTTTTTCGATCTCTGCGCAAAGGGCCACAGACAACAGACAGCCCTTAGATGAGACAGCCAGATTCTTACTGCTTGATGCGTGGTCTATTTGTATGAATGTCAAAAAAAGAACATCGTCATTCGTCATTGACCGCGTCTTTCGCTACCAGAACGCCGCGCCGTGCACTGTAAAAAATAGGTAAAATATTCGAATCCCCGCCATTTTTCTTCAATATTTTTACGTGATTTTTATTGTTTTGTTTACAATAAAATGAGCGATTCAAGCTTCGACAGCACCGCCAGATATTTTAAACGCTGCAAAGGATATTTCTAACAAATTACCTCTCTATTAATCTACCGGAAAAATCAAGAAAGCACTATGAAAAAACAGTAATGGATGATGTTAGGTTAGTAGTGAACAAACTGTTTCAGAATCTTTTATAGAGGATTCATATTATGGGTGTAGATAAAGTCTTGTATGCAACTGTTGATAATTAGGTATTAAAACAGTTGCATAAATAACTATTATGCCACAATGCATCCTAACATAATATATGTTAAAACAAAAAATTATTCAGAATTTATTCATTTTTATATACTAATTAACAAACAATTCAAACGCGCGCTTGCTTAAAATTTTAACTAAGGTAATTTAAACTATTTAACTAAGTACATTTAAAACAAAACACAACAACAATCATTGTTAAGTATCAAATAGATAGACGTAGCGAATTCATAGCACAATAATTGTGAAATAAAATATTAAAGATTTCATGAACCGTTCAAATATGCATGTCACAGAAAAAAACAGACAGCACACAAATGTAACTTTTTCAAAGGTTTTCGTACACCAAAATGTATACACACGTTCGAATCAAAACATACCCATTATGTGAGACGCCCTATTCGATAATAATTTAATTATCGTATTAATTAATATTACACCTTAGATAACTATACATTCTCATGACACCCATGACCCAGTGGGGCTGTAAAACTTATTAAACCTCAATATATTATACATTCGTATTACGTTATCGGTACTATACAAAAATTAAAAACATTATACAATAATAACTACCGATATATCATAGAGCTTATAAATACAAGAATCGACTTACGACTACCAAATACCAATTTGGCATGATGAATCATTGCGGTGACGGTATATCGTATTTTTAGTTACAACCTTTTTAATAATATTCAGTTTATTAGCTAGTTAGACGCTTTCATTAATAATATCTATGAAACAATATTTCATGCGTTCTCTCGGAAACGCCTCAAGTATGCTCGAGTGACCACTCACTCGCAAGATGCGCGGTTGCCGAGCTTACGAGCACAACCCTACGCTCGGCAGATATTTGCAGGCTTAGGCTCTTTACGCACTGCATCTGATCTGAATCAGAGAATTCTCAATCCAAACTACTTAATCGTAGTGCTTACTTACTTATTTGTATGAGGGATTGCGCACTAGATCCGAATTTCATTTTACAGCTTCGGAAAGCCAAATACAGATCTAGAACGCAGCCACTCATACAAATAGTAGTCGACTACTTGGGATCGAGAATTCTTGTATTTGGATTGGATGCAGTATATAAAGAGTCCTATTTTGTATCTTAGTGTACATCGCACCCCTAGATTAAAACTGTCTCAACTCCGAAATCTTCACTTTTGATATTAGGGTGGTACCTCAGTTTCTAATCCCTTACAGGTCTTAGGTAAGTGCGAGCGAGAGCACTTGATCACTATTATTTCTTGAACACTTACGATACAACTTCATGGCCAATGAGATACGCAATAGGCTTGCTGGTTAGGTAAAAATAATGCACCAAGAGCAATCGCCCCTCAGTCCAACTCCGCACAGCTAGAATCATCTCATACAATACTTATATTCTTTTTATCTACCACGACAGCTAAATATTCATCGTACGACTCCCATATACATACAAGTACGGCGTACTTTGAGCATATTGCAGCAGCGACCATTGGTGCTGACGCCTATTTAATACTGACCTTGTTTATACTTTATACTTGCAAGACAATTTCGTTATAGGTATTTATTGTGTTTTAAAGTCTTAACCATAATAATTTTAGAAGGTAATGGTGTTACTCAGTTTTAGACAATGGAAAAGACTATAATAACATGTTCTAACAGAAATCGATAACGGTCGAAACATTTAGGCCTACCACGTGTCTACGGGATGTGATGGTGAGATATAATATTAACTCATACACAACAATACAAATCAGGAATGTCATTAGCTCTTACTGAACATTGATCAAACGGCTGATAGATGAACGTACTTCGCATTCGTCACTCTAACTCGTCTATAATTTATTATTACCTATTAATAAAGACAATAACGTCGATGATAAATATTTGTGCTGCTGTTCGACGAAGTCGCATAAATCAATACACATTACGCTACAGTAAATATCCCATTGTTCGCTTGCGCAAATGTGTACAATATCGATTCAAAACTCGCGGGGAGTTATCGTCTTAGGAATCGATAGGAAGTCAGTTTTAATTATTTTATTTCGCTAATTATATTAACTAGGGCTCGTAAAGTCTTTGTGGCGTGCGGCGCGCGTGCGTCAGCGCGCGGCGACGCGGCACAGCGCGAGGCGCAGCGCGGCGGCGGCGGGCACGGCGGCGCCGCACAGGCCCGATCAGAGCCGGTCCTCCTCCTCCTCCTCCTCGCCCTCGTCTCCCGCCTCCTCGTTCTCCTCCCGGTAGCCGGGGTGCTCGCTGATGGCGTAGTAGTTGCCGTTGTAGATGACGCCCAGCTCGCGCAGCGCGTCGCCGCGGATCGTGGCCTTGATGGTCCAGTTGTAGCAGTCGTCCGACTCCGACTCGCGGTCCAGCCGCTCCACGTCCAGGATCTTGGAGCTGAGGCGCTCGAGGATGATGCCGATGTCCTTGATGGTGAGGTGCCGCTTCTGGTCGACGCTGAGCTGGTCGATGAGCAGCAGGAACTTCTCGGACGTGACGGCCTCGTCCTCCACGAGCGTGTTCTCGGTCTCGCTCTCGGACGAGTCGCGCTCGCCGCGCCGCGCCGACTCGGCGTCGAGGAAGCGCACGTGGCCCTTGGGCCGGCCCTGCGGCGAGGCGCGCGGCTGCGCGTCCTGGATGGGCGACGTGGCCACGCTCTTGTGCACGGCGATACGGCGGCCCTCCTCGTGCAGCGCGCAGCAGTGGAAGTCGCACTCGTCGGCTGCGGCGCGCGGCGCGTGCGGCGGCGGCGCGGCGCGGCACTCGGCCGTGTGCACGTGCTGCTCCAGCGAGGAGGCGCGGCGCGTGCGCGCCGGGCCCGGCTCGTCGTGGTTCACGACGGTGATGTGCGGCGGCGGCGGCTGCGGCCGCTCCAGCGACGTCTGGATGACGAGCGAGGGCCGGCGGTCGGGCTTGGCCTGGCGCGACGGCGAGCGCGCGGCCGGCGACGCCTGCGGGCGCTGGTCCCAGTGCAGCACCACTGTGACTCGCCCCTTGTTGTCCATGATTTTCCATGAAGGCGTTTCATCGTGTAACTCGAGTGCGTGTATCGTCTCGCATACGATTTTCGGTATCGCCGATATAGCTGAAACGGAACAGGAATCGCTGCATCACTCGAGTGCTGTGCGACATTACGACACCTAACAAAATGCGAATTCGAGACGCCTTCTGAAGAGATTAACTTTGTTCGCTATTGGCTGGCACGACTCACCAGCCTTGATGACGTCGACGCCGGTGGGGTACCATCGCTCGCCCTGTCGCAGCAGCAGCAGCACGGTGTTGGGTGGCAGCGTGCGCCAGTAGTCGCCGTCCTCCACCTGCGTGCCGTCGCTCTCCAGCACCAGCCGCACCGGCTCGCTCGCCGCTACTGACAACTTCTCCTTCCCTGCAAAATACCAATTGAACATGAAAATGAAATATATTTGTTTCATGTCAGCCAACTTAAGGCCGATTTACGGTCATCCCTAACAAAGACGTTTTTTTCTTTCATTTCGGTGGAATTTCTTATTAATTATCACTAAGCTTTTCAAAATTTAAACTGCTTTATGTAGTTACATGATATTTTTCATGTTGAGTGACATAGGCTACTTTTTATCCCGGAAAGTCAGAGTTTCCACGAGATTTTTAAAAAACCTTATTCTACGCGAATGAAGTCGCGAGCATCAGCTAGTTTATAATAAGGGTACTGATAAAGAAGAAAGACCAACCTCTATGTATTAGTTCCTCGAAGCTAGTCACCACCAGCCCCTTCCTCACGTTTCGAGAACTGTCCCATATCTTAAAAGGCCTCTTCCCTCTAACCTCCTGTTAACAAACACATCACTTTATTCTTCGCTGTAACTATAGTATGCGACAGGTCAAGGTGCACAATCGGGGTATGACACGTCACCCACGCTATCCCGCACCGGGTTAGGCCATCTTACTATACGTCACAAATATTTACGAAAATCGCATCTTATGTATATTACGCTATGCGGTTGTACGTACGTATGTCTGTGTATATTTATTTTATACTCAGGTTGAGATGTATCTATAGAGATCACTTTAACTTTGTGCTCAAAAGTGCTCAGATAAAATACACAACACGTACGAATACACACTCACACAGCCTTAGATACAACATCTCATTATCTATAGCACACATATCAATCAACCGTCCACTAACCAGACTCACATATACACAAACACGTACCTACATATTTTATTATACAGATTTTAACGACACGTTAATCAGAAGGTACCTACCCTTATTATAAATGCGTAAGTTTGTTTGTTTGTTGGCTTACTGGTTTATCCTTCAATCACGTCGCAATGGTGCAACGGATTGACTCAAAGATTCAAAGATTCAAAGATTCTTTATTTGCGGAAACATTTTACAACGAGATGTTATTACATAAAATTGTCCAGTAGATTGCCGTGATTTTTTGTATGTGTATAGATAGCATAAACAACATATCAATTTTTCAACGTTAACTTTAAAAACATAGTAGGTACCTAAATAAGTAAATACATAATATTTGCTCTTTAAAAATTACTCTGACATTTATATACTTTTAATAATAATTGAAAGTATCATAAGTATGTTAATTTACGCGTTTTATATTACGAATAATTTTACCCACATGCATACGCACATACGCGCTCGCACACACACATACACGTTCACACAACACACACACACACTTGCCCACATTCACCTCTCATATAGAACAAGTTTGAACTATAATATTATACGTTTATCACGAATAAATTACCTAATAATTAAAATTAAACAATGAAGTGATTATTTATGTATAAATCTCTAAAAGCAGGGCTTAATCTAGATGCAAGGGCGATAATGTTTTATGTAATATGGCAAATAAAACAGAATATTGAATATTGCAAAAAAATATTGAAAGACCCTTACTTCCTCATCAGAGCACCCTTATCTCTTAATTCATAACTTTCCAGTCAAATTGGTATTAGTTTTCTCATTTTTTACTTCATTTATTGTAGAAAATTGATTGCAAATAAATATTTTTAATGGAATATAAAATAAATAAAAACTGATCTATGATAATTTAACATTCACTCAATTTTCAAACCAAATATTATAATGGATATTCGACATTGTTATGATACAAGCTTATTTTGTCCGATATGACACAGCACAATCATCAAAGTCATACTACAATTTACAAAGCATATTATAAAATCATGCATAGTGTAGATGCTACGGCGTAGCGGCTACGTCGTAGCCGGCGTCCGTAGAGCCTGCACTGGATGCAGCGGTGCAACGCCCGAGCGACCTGCGCCCCCCTCCCGCGTCCCCCACAACCCGCCCGCACCCCGCGCGCCTTCTCACCGACACGCCCCTCACCGCACGCACTGTGCGTTGACCTACTGACATCGCCCGAACGATCTTTAATCGAGACTGGACTAGACCACTGTCCACTTCCCATTGCCCAATGGTGGACACGTAGACCGACAATCAACAGGCGTCGACAGCAGAAAGATTTTTTTTTTTCAAAAAATGGGACGTCGTCAAAGTGATCAGCTGATTTCCTGAGCGGGGTGAAGAAAATCAAAACAAAATTGGTAAAGTTATTTCTATGAAGCGGGGTTTAACTGCAAATAATAGATTATTAGTATGCTCCGTATGATACACCTAAGGAATCCAATGATCGATGTACAATGATCGAAAAGGATCAATAGAAAAGTGACTCTCTTAACATTTCACTAAGTCACTTCCAAAATAAATGAATATGCCGCAAATAAAACCAACAAAGGGTAAGGGTCTATTTACAACGGTTCGCCATGGAATGATGCAGTGTTTGAGCGTGTGTCGGCTACGCTGCCAAACGTTACCTCTTGTATTTCGACTATCATTTTCACGGTGCACTCACTCACACTTTATTTCACTTTAAAGTCACTTCTCGTTTACAACAATTTTTACAATTAGTTAAAGTCTCTCTCATGTTTAAGTACTTTTTTTAAATGTCCAAGAAAATATCAACTTTATAATGTTCGGTGTAGAATGAAGGGATGAAGTATGTAACCAAAAAGTGAAGAAAGTGAATCAACATTGCGGATATAAGAAATATCCCTCTAGTAGAAAACTATACACGTTTGTGTATAAAGTTTGGAAAACTCAGAGTACAACCTGAAATGAAGCGATAGCCACAGAGCCTCCATCAATAAAACCCGCTGAATAACTTGTAAAAAATCCTCATAACATGTATACCCTAAACTGTATAATTGGGAACATATCTATCTAGTTTTAAAATAGAAATCGCTAAAATCACTCTCTGTTATCATTGTTAAATTCATGTAATAGTCGTAATCGTAAATATAGGTAAAACTGTCTCGTCGAATCACATTCTAGGTTATATTATCGGGGAACAGGCGGCGCGGTGCGCCGGCGAGCGCCGCGACCGCACTGTCGACTCGCGACTCGTGACTCGTGACCGGGTCGCGGCCTGGCCCCTCCCCCCGCACCCTGCCCCTCCCCCACCCGCCGCCCGCCCCGCGCTCCCGCCCGCCCGCCGAGGCCTCGGCCCGCACTGCAGCGCCCTACCCGATGCCGTAACCGAAACATCTTCGGAATTAGCAACCTCGATAATGCACTTTTCGGCCTCACTATAACCGTGGCCAACCATGTTTTACGATAACGTGCGCTGATTTGTGAGTTTGATTCCAATTTCATGTCGTTCTTTATAAACTTACCTATGACTTGAACTCACTAGCAAAAATAATTCTGCTCACAACCCAACCTAAGCCAAAACTAATTTAGCTAAAGTTGAGTTGTTGTAGGCTCTTCTCAGACCTGGGCGCGTTTGGAACCCTCGTAGCTTTAGTTTTAAGTTCGCGTAATAATTATCACCACTATATTATCTGACAAATCCAACAACCGATCATCAAAAAGTGTAATTTATTACCTATTTTGAATAAATTATTATATAATTATTGACTTTGAATTCAAAATAGAGGACAATACATATATTTTTTAATTTAACGAATAAACCACGTCAATAAGTTATTATTATTCCTGTTATTATAAACCATCAGGTATTTTATAAACTTCGTTTTATAGTTTGTTCAAAAAGTGAGCCACGCTTTATTTAATAACACTCTACGCCGTAGCTCCTAGATGGTCTACAAAATCGACGTGGTCTGCGATAATATTAGCATCATTCTACGCCGTATCTCGTAGACGGTCTACGGCATTCATTTGGTCTACGATATTATGCGGCTATCGAAAAAACGCTCTATGCTGTATCTCGTAGACGATCTACGACATTCATGTGGTCTACGATATTATGTTTCGTTCCTTAAGGGGACTCAGTTCAGTGCTTTCTTCATACAAACGTAGGAGGGAAATTACAACAATATTCGATATTGTACGAACAAAACTAAGAATTATATCGATTTATCTCGTCATTATCTAGGTTTATTGATACATAAAACATTGAAAAAAATATTGATTTAAAAGTTACGAGGCTCAAAAGATTCCTATTTTAACACTAAATTAATGACAACTTTGGGCGTAAATAAATAAGATTAGGGATATGAAAATTCTAAAACAATTTATCATTAGACGTAGTTTATTTATTCATTAGTTGAAATAACTTTACTTTGCAAACATAAATTCAGCAGTTTTTTCTCAAAAATACTTTTCCTAAACCCTTTTCGCGCACTTGATTTCGGTGAAAATCATCGTGCCTCTCAACTTTCTCATACAATGTCAAGTGAAAAGCAAACATGTTACCCACGTGCGCTGGCAATTTCGGTCTTGCGTCCTGCGTCACCTTAAATTATCAAATTTCGTTCCTTATTTCTAAATATTTTGACATAAGTATTTTTTCATTTTTAATCTTTTTTGACTAACTTGAAAAATGATGATCTTTCCTACTGGTAGCAGATTCGGTATTCGAATAGGTAAAGTACAGTTAGGGGAAAGACAGAGTTTTCGGATTAGAAATATCTACCCTCATTTAATTGGGATAGAGGATACGGCATGGTAGCTAATGTGTAGATTGATACATTGCACATAGAAGAAGACGATTAGAATTAAAAAAACTGACTGTCATAATAATAAATCCTAGAAATAAAAATAAACTTATAATGCCCACCTCCAGGCTAAGTAAAGTTAGCAATTCCTTTGTTGGTAATTCTATGTTTTTATAATACGTTTCCAGGACATATGGGAGATGTCTATCAACAAATTCAAAGTTTTCTCAAAACATAACCTTTTTGAAAATCCTATTACAATGTAAAGGATTATTTAAGTGATAAGAAAGCTCGGGAATGAGTTGCTTAATAACTTTGAAGAATACCCGGCTGAGTTTGTTGTGGGCTCTTCTCAGACCTGGACGCATTTGGAACCCTCGTAGCTTTTAGTTTTAAGTTCGCGTAAAAATTATCACCACTATATCATCATATTCCAAATGCAACAACCGAATATCAAAAAGTGTATTTTATTACCTATTTTGAATAAACTTTTTTGACTTTTGACTTTTGATGAATTAAAATTAACCTATGGAACTTTTAGTCGTGAATTCCTCCTTGTAGCAGAGATATAGCGACTTCTACTCGTAGCGGCTATGAATAAACTTTAAAACGTGGGTTATACTCATACATCACCGCCTTCCTACTCAGTAAATGTTATCACAATCACCATGTGTACCTAACTACTTATAAATAATTCTAAACCTTAGTTAAATAACCAAGCTAGTGTAGGTGGATCTATTTCAGTCAGATTTCATTAAAACTATCATAACACTTTAGGATGCATTAATTTAACGACTAGATATTGATTATCATCATCATCATCATTACCAACCGATAGCCCCAGCTGGATATAGGTCTCTTGTAGGGACTTCCACACGCCACAGTCTTGCGCCGCTCGAATCAAGCGGCTCCTTGCGACTCGTTTGATGTCGTCTGTCCAACCCACGCTGTATTTTCGGTGCGAGATCGCCATTCTGACACCTAATGTCTGTCGGTTTTTCAAATATGTGCCCTGCTCAATGCCACTTCGGCTTCGCAACCCGTTAAGCTATGTTGGTTACTCAAATCAAATCAAATCAAATTTTTTATTCAAAATAGGTAATAAATTACGCTTTTTGATGGTCAGTTGTTGCATTTGTAAGATGATAGGTATAGTGGTGATAATTTTTACGCGAACTTAAAACTAAAGCTACGAGGGTTCCAAACGCGCCCAGTTCTGAGAAGATCCAACAACAAACTCTAGTTCTCCTATAGATCTCCTCATTTCTAATATGATCACGTAGCGAAACTCCAAGCATAGCTCTTCTCTATCACCCACTGAGTGACTCTGAGCTTTCTTAAGACTTTTGGGGCCCATAGTTAGCGACCATGTCTCGGATCCATATATCATCACTGGCAACACGCGCTGTTCAAAGAGTTCGGTCTTCAAGCACAGAGAAATTTTGGACGAGAAGACATGTCGAAGCTTCCCGCAGACTGATTCGCTAACTCAGTGACTAACACTAAATAATAGTTACCGGAGCTCATTTGACATATATTTTTGATCCATTGAAGATTTTTTACAAAAAATTATGCACCAACCAATGTCAAATGAGCTCGGTGGGTATCATTCAGTGTTAGACACTGAGTAAGTAGCGAATCATCCCACTGAACACTACTGCCCAGTCGAGTTGGATTCGGCGGCTATAACCAATATATATATTGTAAATTGCGGATAACACTTCGTTCATTACCTACCGCTCGATCAACTTTTTATTTCACACCTTGATTGCATCGATTTCTAGCTTAGTTTAGATCATAAGAGGAATGTGCAACATTCACACAAACTCTAGAGAGTTTTTGGATGTAAAGCGGATAAATGTACATATATTATTTTGGTCAAAATAAAGAGAAAAAAAAAAAACATGGATTATTATTATAGTGGTATTAAGGATACCATCTACAAATAGTAATCTTGTGGATATTTACCGGGATATCCGGCTCGGATTTGGAGATAACTAAGGACCGAGACTAGGATTTGGTGAGATTAGGCGAAAATGTCGCGGGATATTTCCATAATATGGTTAAAATACTTAATTTATCACTACCCATATAATAAAATATGCGAAAGTGAGTTTGTTTGTTGGTTTGTCGAAGGACAAACAAACAAACAACATAAAACACGCTGCAACAGATTAACCTGTTTTTTTATGGATATAAGTTGAATAACTGCAGAGTGACATAGGCTACTTTTCACCCCGGAAAATCAAAGAGTTCCCACGAGATATTCGAATAGGTACCTTGTGATTGCATTTTTAAATAAGTAGAGCTGTAAATATGAAACGTTACAGCTTAAGATACTCGCATTAATTGGAGCAAACACATGTATACAGGGTGTATATTATTATGTAAGCGGCTTGAGAGCGGTCGTCGTGGACTCGGAAACGCCTCAAGGGCGTCTTGACGCTTGACAGCTTGCAGCACTCTTGTGAACTCAGCCTTGGTTTCAGCCTAAACTGTGTCACGTTTAAATGGTCTGGGGATTAGAAAATAAGCTATTTTATGTTTAGCCACAGTCTTTAGAAAACAATTCATGATAATAAGATGATTTAGATAGATTTGCGGAACAATGAGGATTATTTCCTGTTTCTGACACAATTACACAACCAAAACAATGTAACGAAACTGTTTTTATAATTATCTCCAATAGTTAAGTCTCAACCATAAAAAGGTTGAAAAACTATTTACTTATAGCAATAACGAAAATCGCATTGAATTTTTTTATTAAAAACAGCTATGAAATGTTACAGCTTATTTTTTTCGCTTTAATTGAAGAAAACACATGTATACAGCGTGCATATTACTTATATACGTGACTGGAGAGCGTTCGTCGTGGACTTGGAAACGCCTCAAGGATGTCTTGACGCTTGACAGCTTGAAACACTCGACTTGTGAACTCAGTCTTCTTCTTCTGTCTAGAAGAGAAGAAGAAGACTAAAAGAACCTCCCCCTCTGCGAGATCAGCACGGGACCACATTACATTACTTCGTGCTGACTCTCTGGTTGCTCTCTCTCATTTTTTTCTTGCTTTTCTCAGTTCTTCTTTCTCATCAGTGGCGTGCAGGTCATAGAGGCATAAATGCACTGCTTACCCCAGTTGTATATTTTTCATTATGACCTGCCAGTAAACAGGTTCCTAGCTAACTAATGCCTACCCTGGCTTCAAATCCTGTGCACGCCACTGTTTCTCATCATTATGGTCCTCAGCATCTAACCGTATCTGTGCCACTCATCCTCACTTGACACCCTACTGGCTACCAAATTTTGGGTGTCCACAAGTTTGGGTACGGAACCCTAAAAATATAAAACGTAACAGTTTACGCCACAGGCGGGATAATTGGAGCAAGCACGTGTAATTGCGGGATATGTTATGCATGTCTGGAGAGGCCTTGTCCTGCGCGCGGGAATTCCTCGAGCACGTCTTGACGCTTGACAGCTTGAGAGGCTCTCCTAACCGCAGGCTTGGCTTCGGTTAAAAACTGCGTTAGTTTTATTTAGGGTTCCGAACGTCAAAAGGAAAAAATGACCCTTTAAATACTTAATGACACTTTGTTGTCTGTCTACTTATATATCAGTCTGTCTGTCGTGTCCGTCAAGACCCGCCAAGGGAATCAAAATCTATGGGATGTGTTGAGTGCCGTTGACCTAGATTCATGAGATATAATTATGGAAAATGGCAGGTAGTCATGTCATTATAGCACAAGTAAAGGAAAAATCTGAATTTATTTCGTTAAGAATATCATTAAAAAAAATAACGTAAGTTTTATATCTTGTACGATGGTACGGAACCTTTCGAGTGTGAGTTTGACTGGCACTTGATTGGTTTTTTTCTAGTAAGATACATCGGCTAGGTTTTACGTCATAATTTAATTACCATAATAGTAACTTTGCACTTGTTTTGACAGATCTGATAAGGAAACCCTTGTGGTGTGAACTTGTATGTTTTCATTAAATGGACCTAGATAGAACTTACATAGATATACCTATTAAGTTACTTAATAAATACTACTTATGTTATAATGTTATACATACGTACAGTATGAGTTCTCACGCGCTATTTTAACTTTCAACTGTCATGTCAAAAGTAGGATTTTAGAGATGAACCGTACTTTTAACCCATGCTTTTAACCATTGATGTTGGAATCCCCCTCTTTTTAACATAACAGTTGACACAGTGAAAAATTTTACTTTTTATAGTTCGATTTTTGGCAGGGTAGTCTCATGTAGGTATATTATTTTTCAATAAAATTATGTTGTTTTAGATCTCTTTTTTAATCTTATTTAATTAATTTACATTTTAGTTAATTCGTTAAAATTGAAGTAAAATTTGTGACCGAAAACCCAAATACCAATTTTCATGCAAATATCTTCAAAAATGACGGACTTTCATACAAACTTCCATCCCCCATTTTACCGACTTAGGGGTGAAATTTCGAAAAATCCTTTCTTAGTGGATACCTACTCTTTACAAAGAATAAACCCTCCTAATAGCACTTTAGGACCAGCGGTTTAGGCTGTGCGTTGATATAAGTATATTATTATGTCAGTCAGTCAGTCAGGACTTTAAATTTTTTTTAATATAAATTTATATATATACTTTTTATGTATAGATTTACGTAGGTGTTGCTGAATTATAATGTCAAGATGTTGTTATAATTTACCAAACGAAAGGCAAATTATCTTTTTTCAGAAAGATAAGAAGAAAGAAGTATGAATGCGTGGGTCTACGAACAATTGAGCGAAATATTCAGGTTCACTTTTAAAAATTACCAGGAAATTATTTACATTTTACATCGGAGGAAATTTCTTTAGATCTGGCAACTGAAAAAAATTATGATCTGCGAACATCAATCAGGTCACTAGTACGTTTACTGATGTACGTGATGATCTGCTCCTACGTTTGTAGGAGCAGATCATCTAAATATATAAAAGGAAAAGTTGACTGACTGACTGATTTATCAATGCACAGCTCAAACTACTGGACGGATCGGGCTGAAATTTGGCATGCAGATATAATGATATGAGATATGAGATATAATGACGTAGGCTAAGAAAATATTTTTGAAAATTCAATCCCTTAGGGGATGAAAAAGGGGTTTGAAATTTGTGCAGTCCTCGCGGACGAAGTCGCGGGAATAAGCTAGTTCATTAATATAATAGCCCAGTCAAATTAAACATTCAAGGTTACAATAATTCGCATAGAGCTGAAAATTTGTACTGGAGCACCATTATTTAAATAAAATATGAAAAGTCCCCATCGATCCGACATTTGCAAAAAAACAAGTTTAAAATTCGCAAATATGGGTTTTTTTGAGTTTTCCAGCCAAACGATAAGTTTTATCATAAAAATAGGTAGGCGGAATTGTAGATCATGCAAAATTTTCTATAAAAATTGTCTTTACACTTTTCTCCTAAGATTAACCTTTTCTGAGATATTACGATTCAAATACCTACAGTTGAAAAAGCCGTTTTCTTCATAATTTGTAAAAGTAGTTACTTACCCCGCGTTTAAACATCACTCGAGCTATAATAAAAGAGAATTGTCATATTGGTCTGTTAATGTACTTAGTTCAATTTAGTTTGTAACTCAACTTAGTTGAGTTTGTAACTCAACAATAATTTATGAGAATATAAATAATCACACTAAGTAATATTATTACGTAGAGGCGAAAGTTTGTGTGTATATGTGTTTTTTGTTTGTTAGTCTTTCAAGCAAAAACTACTGGACGGATTTGGCTAAAATTTAGAATGAAGATAGATTATACCCTGAATTAATACATATAATACTTTTTATCCCGGAAAATCTAATAATTCTCACGGGATTTCAAAAAACCATGCGAGCAATGTCTGAGGCATCAGCTAGTTATTTTATAAACCAAACACGCCCACATTACATCTGCTCTTTTTCGAAGGCCTAAATTCACGACAAATCACCAAGTCTTTACCCCAAGCCTCGTGTTTCGAACATTCGTATTTCGTACAAGTTTTCAGCTCTATGTGAATTAATGTAACCTTTCCGCTATTTTTAGAGCTAAATTGCCTATGCTATAAAATTAAGTAAAAATAAATATAGATAAAGAAAAAGGTAAAAATATAAACAAAGAAAAAGCTAAAACTGTTTCTTGCAGGACACCTGTTATGAGGAGCAATGTTTGTAACTCTAAAATAATAAAAACAGCTAAGTGGCTACCTTTTGTTTTCCTATTTTAAGAATAAGACGTAGGCCGGACGGGTTTCCGTGTGTGTTACCATGCAATGACTCGAGGGGTTTTACTTTTGTATGTTGTACAGCCTACACGATCAAACGTCATTGTCATGTCGTAATTTTATTTTAATCGATAGAGAAACTTTGCGATACTGTCCCAAAAAAAATTGGATTTCAACTCCTCAATCCTGATGCTGCAGGGAACTTGACCACCATAACTGATGGGATTTAGAAACTGTCGATTATAAATTAATATTGGAGGCACCTACCAAGTAAAGACTTTATCGTTAAACTCGAGGACCGAACTCCTCAACCCTGATGCTGTAAGGAATTGCGTTCCTAAATCGTGGTGATTTAGAAACTGGCCTACTAAGTCGGTAAAAAAATGAACGACTAAACTGACGTGATGCTGCTTGCTTCCAAATCCTGCTAACATTCCTATTTGCATTGGGATTTGAGATCGGTATGTACCTAACTTGCCAGCGGGACAGGAGTACTCAGGAGTGGATACGGCGGGTAGAGAGGCGCGAGGGGTGCAATAGATCGACGTGATTTTTGCATTGATATAGTTAAAGACCTGGAGAGTGAGAAAAGCTACTTTTATTCCGGAAAATCAAAGAGCGCCCACGGGATTATAAACAACCTAAACCTACACGGACGAAGTCGCGGGCATCAGCTAGTCTATATCTATAGTCTTAGTCTAAATATATAAAAGGAAAAGGTGACTGACTGACTGACTGATCTATCAACGCACAGCTCAAACTACTGGACGGATCAGGCTGAAAATTGGCATGCAGATAGCTATTATGATGTAAGCATCCGCTAAGAAAGGATTTTTGAAAATACAACCCCTAAGGGAGTGAAATAAGGGTTTGAAATTTGTATAGTTCAAGCGGACGAAGTCGCGAGCATAAGCTAGTAATAAATAAAATTGAAGTGTCTGTCTGTAATTTCGTAATAAATACCTCATACTTATTATTTTTTTTTTTTTTTTTTTTTTTATTTATAACAAGCGTAGGTACACCAAATATTTACATTATTATTTTCTCGCCAAACTGGTGAGCCAGTTTGTTGGCGAGCTGGCGCTCCTTAAAAATAACTATAATCTACGTATTAAATTGTACTTATATATGTAAACTTATATTCTAACTTATAAACTTATACTCAGATTAAGGATTGATCGCTGCAGCGAAATGAACGCTTTAGAGATCAATCCTCAATCTGAGGTAACAAACAAAATAAACTAAAATAAAAAACAAATAATGATAATAAATTGATAATAAATTAAACAGTAAGGGGGTCCCTAAGGAAGTGTTCCTTTAACTTTTTCTTAAGCACCCCCTCACTGACCTTATTCTCTTCCCTTAACCACTCTATGCCGTTGTAAATTTTAGGTACCAAATATTCACTTAACCTTTCACCGTAGTAGTTACAGACTTTGGGTAACATGAATCTTGTCTTCCTATTACTTCTAGCGTTATCCCTAAGCTTCGTGGGGTTTTTAAATTTTTTTGAAAAATAATGTTCTCTAGCTATTAGGTAATCTACTTTACTATGTACAGGCAATATTTTTAGATCTTTAAAAACACATTCATAGTTCCCTTTATACTTTTTTTTCTCTTTTTTTCCTAGAATGTGTTTTATATGAAAAAGGGTTGTGACTGCGAATGTACAGGGTAACTACGGTCTATTATAAGTAGTTCGTTACAAAACATCACGTAAGGACGTAAGCGTTGCAAAACCTCGTCGCCTGATCGTGATACACTACCGAAGTAGGGGATCATGTTAATTCCTTGGCTTAGCGCTAATCTTCTCATGAAGTTTCCATAAACGCCGCCAATATCGCTGTTCGGGGAAGCGCTGATTAGCAGATTTCATTAAACATGATTCATTTATAGCTGATGCTCGCGACTTCATCCGCGTGGATTTAGGTTTTAAAGATCTCGTGGGAACTCTTTTATTATCCAGGATAAAAAGTAGTCTATGTCCTTCTCCGGGATGCAAGCTATCGCTGTTCCAAATTTCATCAAAATCGGTTGGACGAATGGGCCGTGAAAGGCTAGCAGACAGACGGACAGACACACTTTCGCCTTTATAATATTAGTATGGATTCTATCTTCATAATGAAAGGAAGAGTGACTGACTGATCTATCAACTACTCAAATTTAAACTACTGGATGGATCAGGCTGAAATTGGGTATGCAGATAGCTAATATGTGACGTAGACATCCGCTGAGAAAGGATTTTTGTAAATTCAACCCCTAAGGGAGTAAAATAGGGGTTTTGAAAATGTAGTCCACGTGGACGAAGTCACATGATAGGTGATAGCCTACTAATGGCCTTCTAGTGGGGGACTCGAGGTTCGATCCCGTGCACGCCCCCCTAACTTTCGGAGCTGTATGTTTTATCTTGTAAGCAATGAAAATATCACTTGCTTTGATTTTGGACTCTCTAACTTACTTGGTAACTATTACTTACTGGGTAACTAATAGAGAGAGAGACAGCGCGTACCAGACCTTCGTTATTTTATAAAAGCTGAAAGATTCTCTGCGTATTGCCCCCAACACTGGGAGGAACGTTTGTTTGCATGTTTATTTGGATCATGGTGGCTTTGGGAGATGACAGGTAATAAAGGTGTAAAAAATCTTACGGCAAGTATAAAGTCATTTTTTTTTTATATTTTCTTCGGAATAGTATTAGAAATCACATGAGTGCGTTCTCCCCGTAAGCGTACTTGGAGTCGGGAAGAGGCTATTATTGATATTATATGTAAGTACCTATAGATAACCTAGTTGTTAAGAGGTCGGCTTCCTAATGAGGGGGTCCGAGTTTGATCCCGGCCATGCACCTCTAATTGTATATTATGAGTAAACCTGGCAGTTACACCCTTGGATGTTGCTTGAGACAGAACTAGGTATATCAAAATATTTTTAGTTGAAAGAAGTTCCGACAAATTAGATACATAAACGTAAAGATTCAATTATTCATGAAACCGAACCCGGCTGAGTTTGTTGTGGGCTCTTCTTAGACCTGGGCGCGTTTGGAACCCTCGTTGCTTTAATTTTTATTTACGTAATTAATTCATCATCATTCCATCGTTATCTTACGAAATCAAATATTGACAATCAAAAAGTGTACAATGGTACTCTACTTACCTGCTTTGAATAAATGCTTTGAGTTTGAATTTGAAAAAAACCAGTATTACAAGTTGCAACATTCCCTTCTTATGTAGCTGTAAATTATGTCTAGAAGAAGCCTATACCTACTTGCCCATTGCACCTACAGTTTATGACTACAATGAACTACCACACGATCTTGAGTTCATGTCAAAACAACAACTTCTCACTTCCATCATGCAACTTGCAAGGGTGACAGAATATAGAAAAATAATTATGATATCGAGCTGTTAGGCGAAAACCGACAACGAAGGAGCTACGCGAAGCGCTACGAGGTGGCTACGAGCAGTCACTGCTACGGTGATACGAGCCTCGTCTCACGCATGTGCCAAACTACTTTCTTCATTCTACTCTTTTTCAAACACTGATCTTTATTTACATGAATATTGCTAATTGTTATGATGTTATGAGTCTTATGAGTGGATTAAGGAATTTTGAATATTCAATTTTTGTTTTATTTTTTAAATAATGCTGCATCTTAACTTTAATCACTGAATAATCTGATGATAAAATTGATATCATTTTAAAATATCACATGTTTACTATCGTACATAAAGTTCTGAAGAGATGAAGCAGAAACTAATCAATAGTTCTTAACATGAAAAGGCTCGATTCACATAAGGATAGTATGTAATCTGGCACAGATTTTGAATAATGATGGTTGCATGTGCAACGGTCTACGGCAGAGCGAGAGGGACGCGTGCACGGGCGAGCGGCGCGCGCGAGCGGGACGGCGCGCGGCTGCGGCAGCCCGCCTTCTGCACCATGTCACCTTCACTGACACTGGGGACGGGACGCGGGTGGTGGGACTCGGGCGCGGGCGAGGAGCGTGGTGACGCGGCGTGCTGCGGATAGTAACCATGTCTCCGGGCGTGTCGGGGGCCGCCGTTACGCAAGAGCTCGGCGCGGCGCCGCTGGCGCGCGGTTACCTCTCTGGCCATCGCGGCATGACCGCCGGAGGCCGCGGGCGCGCGCTCACGCCGCCATCGTCGAGGGGCACAGCCCGGGATTCGCGTCGCGACTCGCGGAGCTCTCGGCGGTGCGCCGCGTGGGCGAGGATCGATGCGCGCCGCGCGCCTGCGCCGCCGAGCCACCCCGAGCGCGCCCGAGCCGCCCCGAGCGCGCGCCGGTGCATCCGCCCTGACCCACTTCCCGCGCACACTGACCTCCTTCGCCGCACGCCACAATCCACTACGGAGACCATCCCTGACGCGGGTGTCGGGACACTAGTTCTCTTCTACTTCTTCGCTTTTCCTGGGTTTCTTTTCCGCATTTATACTGTATCCACAGAAAGAAGTTAGCATGGCGATCTCTTTGTTACGTAATCTTTTTTTCTACCCATATTATAAATGCGAAAATGTGTTTGTTTATTGGTTTGTTGGTTTATTAGTTTGTTGGTTTATCCTTCAACCACGCCGCAACGCCGCAACGGTGTAATGGATCTTTTGCATAGATACGGTTAAAAACCTAGAGTATGACATAGGCTACTTTTTATCCCGGAAAATCAAAGAGTTTTATTATATTAACTTCTTTCCGTGTAGAATACAATATTTTGAATACATTTTCGCATCCAAAGTATTTTCTTTGATAAACCAACTTAAAGTAACTTTAGGACCAATCCTAAAAATACTGACACAATATGGTAGTCGTACAACGGGAGCAAACCGAATTGCGAATCGCTTCGATGCGAAATGTACACCCTTCCGCGTTTCTAAACTACCCTTGCTCTTATACAATGATTACGCTACTTTAAACTTTGAATTCCTTTCTATAACACCGTTAATCGTGTATACAAAATATTTGGTACATAGTCGTCTGAATGTTCGCTTACCGTGCATCTATTGCACTGAGGAACTAGATAAGTCTGTATTTATATGCCGGAGAGACAAACAATGAATAACGAACTGTGAAATAAAAGCAAACTTGAAATTTTGAGTTGATTTTAAGCGTTTGCGTGAATTCTTTCAGTTAGCTATTTATGAATATGAAGCTAAAAGGTTGTAACTACCTAGTTACGAGTACAACCTTTTATAGCTTCATATTTCATACACAAAAATAATATGATACAAGTACTTAAATAATAATTTGCAGCTACCCATTTTTTAGTTGGAAAGTAAAAAACAGTGATCAGACTGAATTGAATTTTCAAAAATCCTTTCTTAACGGATATCATAATAAGTAGGTATCTGTAATATGCCGAATTTCAGCCCGATCCGTCCGGTAGTTTGAGCTGTGCGTTGACAGATCAGTCAGTCAGTCAGCTTTCCGTTTATATTGCAAAAAGCATATTATTACACAATTGAAGATTATCTAAATGATAAAAGAGCGTGGATTTGACCTGCAGCTCGTTCCAGCAACGCACAAGCCTGCAAATACTATTTTATACATGGCATAATCTTGTACCTAGGTGTATCAAATATTTGAAAAGAGCAACCGCCGAGTTTCTTGCTGGTTCTTCTCGGTAGGAAAGGCATTCCGAGCCAGTGGTAGATGCATCCGACTATTCGAAAGTACTTGTAAAAGTTAATTTGAATAAAAATGATTTTTATTTTATTTATTTTATTTTATTTTATTATATGTAGATTTGTTTTCTCTATTTTAAAAAGAGTTCGCCTCTAGCATTTTAAAGGATTTTTGAAATTTCAATGCCTAAAAGGGTAAAACAGGGGATTGAAAATTGTATAGTCCGCGCGGACGAAGTCGTGGGTATAAGCTAGTAGTTAACGCTAAAGATTTGACTCAAATCCTGTTTGATTAAAAATACTGGCTCAGGCCTTATTATAGTTTTTGCATTTCACGAGTGCGAGTGGCTCATGCTTGTTTTTAAGTCGTATCGGTATAAGTAAGGTAGGTACGCTAAATGTGTGCGTTTGCGAGCGCTTGCGACTGATTGGTCCGAAATGCACACACACTTACGCAATGCCCGTGTAAACGACGTAACAACAAGTAGAGTTCACTCGTCTTCGTGAATTGTAAGAACTGTAACACCAATTAGAGCAGACTCAAAAAACCCGGAATCCAAGCTTGGGAACTGTTTTGAAAAAAAATACTGCCAATGTCATTTGTCAAGTGGTTCTGTGTCTATGGTCAGTGATGTCAATGTCAAAACTCACCACAAAACGTCATTTGTATGATTTGTAATTTGTAATCAAAGTGCAAGCACGGCAATGCACCGTTCTATGATTAATTTCAACGTTTTTACTGTAAATATTTGAGCTAATAATAGATAAGTGAAAGTTAAATGAGTGCGCATTAGTTTTGCAAGAACTTGTGTTGCTAATAATGTGATTAAATGCACCAAGAAGTGTCCACATCACTTCATACAACGCAACGGATGGATCGCAGTGTTTTGAGTACGTATATCTCGATAAATTATCCTCTATTTGGCATGGTACTTCACATGAATTTATCATTCTGTATTGCCGTAATAAGACAAGTAATCTCTGGTTTAGTTTTATACCTTGAGCAGCATGTCAACAAACGTTAAACTATTTATAACGCCTACGCAAACCTATGTCGTTTATGAACCTGTTTTAGATTCGTTCCATGTCTGTTGCTGTATTAATGTGTGTTTTGGCCTAAACCTTAATCCTATGTTAAATAAACTAGTTAAAGAAAATGTTAAGAGTAACATTTAAATTGTATTTCAATAAATTATAATAAACTAGCTGATGCCCGCGACTTCGTCCGCGTGGAATTAGGTTTTTCAAAAGTCCCGCGGTAACTCTTTGACTTTCCGGGATAAAAAGTAGCCTATGTCCCTCTCCAGGTCTTTATATAATATACCCATGCAAAAAATCACATCAATCCGTTGCACCATTGTGACGTGATTGAAGGACAAATCAATAAACCAACAAACAAACATACTTTCGCATTTATAATAAGGGTACTGATTGTTATTCAAAACGGGTAATAAATTACACTTCTTGATGGTCGCTTGTTGGATTTGTAAGATGATATAGTAGTGATAAACATAAAACTAAAGCTACGAGGGTTCCAAACGCGCCCACGTTTGAGAAAAGAGACTCTGTAGGTATTTAACGTCAGTAAAGTATTAAAATTCTGACTTCAAGTACTTAAGCTGAAGAAGTGGAGGGCTGCATATTTTGTGGCCGGGAGAAATTGCTAGTAGTTCTTTGCCCACATTTGCCACTGGGACAGTCTCCTCTCAGAATGAAAAGGGTTTGGCCACTATCTACCACAGTGGCGAAGTGTGGATCGGTAGACTTTACACATCTTTTAGAAATTTATGGGGAACTCTCAGTAATGGCCTCAAGATGTTTTCCTTCACTGATAAAGCAAGTGATATTTAATTGCTTAAAATGCACGTAACTCCGAATAGTTAGAGGTGCATGCCTGGGATTGAATCCCCAACCTCCGGAATAGAAGGTCAATGTTTTAACCACTAGTGTATCACCGCTTTTTTCCAGTATTTCTAGATAACTTAGAAATAAAAGTCACCCCATCAGGCCCCCTGGATTTCTAGGAAAATATACCTTTGCACCTGCTGTAAAAAAAAACCAGTTGAGGCAGAACTTTGTTCAATTACAAGCGCTCAGCAATCCTACAGACAACTTGAAACTAAAAGTTGCCTTATGAGGCAGATTTCTAGGAATGTATACCCTTGCACCTACTGTACTAAGAAATCTAGGTGCAGCAGAAATTTGTGGAGTTACCCCCGGTTCCTACTTATTGTCTGCTGGGCCCGGATTTTAATTGAATCTACCAATGGCAGAACATTTTATGTGACGCTATTCACACTTGTCTGTAACCGATTTTGTACCACTTGAACATCTGATTAAAATCTGGGGCGACCAACAACAAGTGGGAACGGGAGGTCACAGGGGCTTAGCAATCCTTAATTTTTATTTATTCATAGACTAGCCTTCGGCAGCAATCTTACCTGCTGGCAAGTGATAATGCAGCCTAAGATGGAGCCTTGCCTATTAGATGCCTATTCCCTCTTGATTTGAAGGTACCCATAGTAAAATTAATTTAAACTAAGATTCACCACATATTGCACCTGGAAGAGGCAAAAATCATGTCGGCCAAGAAGCTGCTGCTGTCCCTGGCGGCAATCAGTATTGGGCAAGAACTGTAAAATGGGGGCGATCACAATAGATTGGCAACGGTCAACGTGATACAGGGTCTGAATAGCTCTGCACAACCGCCAAACACCAAGAAGAAGAGTCACCACAATTGAATGTCCTGCAGGTTGTCATGATGATGCTGGTGCGGCTGAACATGCGTATGGCGCTGGCGGCGCTGTGCGGCGGCATGCTGCTCGTCACGTTGTACTGGGGCCACTGCGGCGACGTGGTGCGGAGACCCAGTGAGTACTTCTTCCATTTCTTACAACTAGTACACCCTAATTAGCACATACAGATTTGTCTGTTTTGATGGATAATAGGAAATTAAGCTTGTGGGGCCTTGTAACAGTTGTATTAGGCGAATAAAAGGAATATGAATTTCATCATCATCATCAACCGATAGACGCCCATTGCTGGATATAGGTATACTCTCTCTCTGGTAGGAAGTTCCACATGCCACAGTCTTGCGCCACCGCCTGAATCCAGCGACTCCCTGCAACTCGCTTGATGTCGTCCATCCACCTAGTGGGCCGTCCTCGAACACTGCGCTTTCCGGTGCAAGGTCGCCATTCCAGCACCTCGGGACCCCAATGTCTATCGGTTTTTCGAACTATGTGAATATGAATATCCCCTTTTTGTCTCCAGTAAGTTCAGTGCTGTCAAACGCACTGACGGAGCGGTCGAGCGATGAGATCGAGTGCTGGATCAACGGCGAGTACTCGGTGGCGTGTCTGCGCGACCGCGACCAGGTCTACGTGCCCTTCTCATTCATACACAAGTATTTTGAGGTACGAGGTATCTATGAGTTAGGGCGTTTGTGCACTCATCACACAAAAAATCGGATCGCCGCGTTTTTGCTTACATAAAAACGCGAATACGAATGAGTGCACAAACGCCCTTAGGGTACTATCTCACTAGCACACGAGTGGCGGCGCGGCGCCATGAAAAGAAAAGAAACCATGAAAAGTATCAGTTGTTTCGTTTATTCACCAAGATGCAGTTAAAAATCTTATTGTATCAGTAACCATATTATAAATGTGAAAGTGTGTTTGTTTATTGGTTTGTCGGTTTGTCCTTCATCACGTCGCAACGGATCGACGTGATTTTTTGCATGGGTTTAGTTCAAAGACCTGGAGAGTGACATATTAGGCGACTTTTTATCCCGAGAAATCAAAGAGTTTCCACAAGATTTTTTAAAATGTAAATCCACGCGTACGAAGTCGCGGGCATCAGCTAGTAGAATAATAATGTTAGAATTTAATATTAACGATCTCATTTCTATTTTAATAACGTTAGTGCTCATAATCTATCGCATGTAAACTGACTGGGCTGGCTCCCTGTGGGACTGAAGTTTCCAATCCTGAAGTTTATGTGAAAGCAACTTGATACTGCACTTAGATTACGAACAGTAACAAGATTGTTCAATATTGAGCCTTGATCAGTTATATTATCCTACTAATTGACAGTGGCGGATTATCCCTAAGGCAAATTAGGCCTAGGGGCGCGAGATTACAAAGGGGCGCGTGCGATCATGTTAAGAGTTGAGTTTCTATGCAAAATCTTGGAGTGACCGCCTCTTCTGAGACTCTCGAGAGTCTGACAATCCGCATTTAGCCAGCATGGTGGAATATGGTCAAAACTTTCTCATTCTGAGTAAGGATGGATTGCTGATGATGCTGATGATGAATTAAGTACACTGTGTTATTTGCCAGCTCCTTAATTATGAAAGACAAACTTAAAATAACTGATAAGTGATATTATATTGAACAAAGTAAGTAGGTATTGAATTAGACTTTATATGTCGAGTTTGGATTGCTTTTCGTGATAAGCTTAAAAGCAAATATTTGTTGGCACGGTTAAGAGGTCATTCTAGACAAATAAGATATTTTGATAAGGAGTAGAGATATGGTTACAAATCGTTTTTTTTTTTAATAAAGAATATTAGCCATGTTAAATGACTAATATTCTCCTTTCCTCTCCAATCAAACGTAAAGCTTGTGCTAGGAGTAGGTACTAGGTACGACAATAGTGCAACGGGTGGGGTTTGAACCAGCGACCTTTCGGTTTTCAGTCTGCTCCTTTAACCGTTGAGTTATCGAGACTTTAAATTGAGAACCTCTTTCTTTTTAACGGGCGGGGTTTGAACCAGCGACCTTTCGGTTTTCAGTCCGTTCCTTTAACCGTTGAGTTATCGAGACTTTAAATTGAGAACCTCCTACTTTTTTATCGGTCAATAATTTTGAACAGTTATTTTCTTTTTGACAGATATACGGCAAAATAACTTCAATAGATGGCATGGAAAAGTTTCAATGGTCTCACAGTTACAGCAAAGTTTACCACCCGAAGAAGAAATACGATCCTCGCGGTACTTTCGCGACTTTCGAAAACTACAACGTCGAAGTCCGCGACCGAGTCAAATGCATCAGCGGCATCGAAGGGGTACCAGTTTCCACCCAGTGGGAACCGAAGGGGTTCTTCTATCCGACCCAAATAGCACAATTTGGGTTAGCACATTACAGCAAGAATATTACTGAACCGGAACCTAGAATAAGGGTTTTAGAAGACGGAGAAAAGTTTCACGAAAACTGGATCGTCAGTACAGACGCGGTGATGACGAGGGAATATGATCCAGAACTAAAGGCTAATGTGTTAAGGTTTTCGACGACGAACCACGCGTCCAGCCAAGTGTGGTTGAAAGTTAATATCACCCATGACTTTGTCTTGAGTATGGATCTAATGTTGAAACCTAATTCGTCAATGACAGTGGTTTTACAGAATAAGGAAAAGAAGGAGACGGTATACCTGCATTATGTGACGAGTAAGCAGTTGATATCTGCACAGGTTTGTTAGATATACTTATATGAACTATACTTATGACACTAGCTTATGCCCACAACTTCGTCCGTGAGGACTATACCCCCTATTTTACCTCTTTAGGGGTTAATTTTTCAAAAATCCTTAGCATAATAGCTATCTGCATGCCAAATTTCGGTCCGATCCGTCCAGTATTTTAAGCTGTGCGTTGATAGATCAGTCGGTCAGTCACCTTTTCCTTTAATATATTAAGATACAGTAATAGCCCAATGGTTAAGATTCGAAATGTCGGGGGTTCAAACTTCACGAATTCGATTTCTCACTAATTCATATTTAATTGCTTGAAAGAAGTTAGAGGTCAGGGTCTGCCTGGGATCGAAGCCAGACCCCCTGACTAGGAATTCTTAACCACTAGGCTATTACCGCTTATAAATATTATATACCACTTATAAAAAACTCGCTGATGCCTGCGACTACGTCCGCGTGGATTTTAAAAATCCCGTGGAAAATCTCTAATTTTCCGGGATAAAAAGTAGCCTATGTCTTCTCCAGGTCTTTAACTATACCCATGCAAATATCACGTCAATCAATAGCCACGTGATTGAAGGACAAACCAACAAACAAAATGGTTAAGTGGTGATGTGTTTGCAGGAGGACCACATCTACTACGGCATCGGCGTGGAGCAGAAATGGCGTCGCCTCACTCGGGACCTCATTATTGATATGCAGAAGGGCTGGGCGCTACAAGACCGGCCCAAACGGAAATCGCCGAGAAATAAATTTAAGGTATGTAAGTTTATGTAGTGAGTTATATTTCTGCACTTATTAGGAGTTAATTTTTCAAATTTTTTTTCTAGCGAATGCCTACGTCATAATAGCTATCTGCATGCCAAATTTCAGCCCGACCCATCCAGTAGTTCGAGCTGTGCGTTGATAGATCAGTCAGTCATTTTATATATTTAGATAAAAGTAATTACCACATATATATGTATATATAATTATTACATATGCTAAGCGGCGACAGAGGCGCTACAGGTCACAACAGTGTTGCCAGCCGATTTTTATTAAATCGAGCCTAGCTTTCCTACAAACTCAATTGGCCCCGATTCTCTAGTCTCTCTCTAAACTAAATTTGGAGTGTCTGCATCCTTTTCTTTTTACTAATGCTAAAAAAGGAACGGAACATGACTTTCACATTTAAAGACTCTAAATTTTAGTGCACAATACAAATTTAAACAGTAGGTTCGCGAGTGCGTGCTAAAATCACGGGTTTTACCATCTAAAATATAAATTTAGAAATGTCAAACTGCTTCTGTCCTTTTCATATTACAATGGTGGGAAGGGGGTGCGAATACTCTAAAATTAGGTTGTGCTTAGAATCGGTGCCATTGTCAACTTTTGGTTCCGTGTTCAGATATCGAGTATAATTCTGAGCGGGTCGGGCGCAGTGAACGACGTGAAGGTGTCGTCATCATCGCACATGGCACACTTCTTTGCGGCCGCGCGCTGGCTGGTGGGCGCGCAGAGGGCGCGGGGCGGCTGGCCGGTGCACGCGCGGAGACGCCTGGCGCCCGCCGCGCCCGACCTTAGACCTGGATGGTGAGTTCCTCACATTCTTCGTGGCCGCGCGCTGGAACGCGGAGCCCTACTTTGTGCCTGTTCTTACTCGCATTTAATCACTTGTTTTGTCACCAGCTGGCTAATTCGTTGGGCTATGTCGGTCACTCTGGTTCTCCTACGGATTTCCTCGTTACGGATTTTGTCCCTCAGAGAGATATCCAACCTAACCTGAGCGACTTTGAACTTGAGCGACTTGACCGACATAACCCAATGAATTAGCCAGCTGAAGTGGCAGTGGGCAGGCCACGTCTGCCGCAGACCCGATGACAGATGGGGCAGACGTGTTCGAGTGGAGACCGCGTATCGGCAAGCGTATTGTGGGACGACCTCCAACCCGCTGGACTGACGACCTTAAGAAGATAGCGGGAAGTGGGTGGCTGAGGAAAGCTCTTAGGAAGGCATATGTCCAGCAGTGGACACAAACAGGCTGATTGATTGATTGATTTGTCACCAGGCACTCAGCAATGAGCCAAGGTCACGCGATATCGGTTCTATCTCGCGCGTATCACCGCAGTGGCGACGCGAGCTACCTGCGCGCGGCGCAACGCGCCCTGTACTTGCTGGACGTGCCGAGTCACTCCGGCGGAGTCAAAGCCATGTGGATGGACAAATATCTGTGGTGAGCCTTTTGTTAAACTAAATAGGGCTGAGCTTGACTGCTATCACATCAAAGTAGGTGATGATGCAGCTTTGGGCGGAGTGCCCTTGCCTTAAAAGTGCCTATTGCATCTTCTTTTGAAGGTTCCAGTATTGTGATTGGCTGGGAAACGAAAGCCGAAAAAGCATTCCATATTCTAGCAATGCGTATTAGAAACGAGAGAGCGAATCGCTTCGTATGAATCCATGGAATTTCGGCTATGGAGGGGTGCAGTCGAGCTTCTGTTCGTAGGTCAGATCGAGACGTCCGCTCTGCTGTGCTATTTCTAAAAATCAGTCAACTACACAAATTAGTCTTTGAGTTTTCGCCAAAAAACGTGCAAACATAAACTGATATTTCTAAAAAAGATTTTATACGTTGGATCAAGATTTTTGGTTAGTTTGGTCCCACTAGCATATTTTTGGAAATACCCACGTTTTTTGGTCAAAAATTACTTTTTCCAGTTGTGCGCTTTTTGGAGCAAACTTCCGAAACTAATTATCTCTGGAAGTTTCACAGGCCTTGCATTCCTGTAGGCTACATGAATCGACATAAAAAGTGGTGATACCCTATTTATAGGAATTTTACTCTGTCGGGACACACAATCGCAGAATTCAATAGAAAGGTATAAAGAATTCTTCCTTAATCACTTCCAGGTACGAAGAATACCCAACAAAGCCGCCCCTCTTCGTTCTAAACGGCTTCATATACACGCTTCTGGGTCTCTACGATCTACACGTGATCGAAGGTGAGAACTCCATATCTCTAGCCAAGAAAATGTTTGAAGACGGCATGATCTCCCTCAAAGCCTTACTCCCCCTATTCGACACGGGCAGCGGAAGCTTCTACGACCTAAGACATTTCACCCTCGGAGTGAGTCCCAATATTGCCAGGTGGGACTACCACGCGACTCATGTGAACCAGCTGTACCTTCTAGCTGGTCTCGATCCTGATCCGATTTTGATTAACACGGCCAAAAGGTGGGAGGGCTATATGCAAGGGAAACGGGCGGCCCACAATTGACGTGTCGAATAATCGTACAGAGGTTATAAACCTTTGAAAAAACTTCGCCAAGAATTGTTTTGACGCTGGCATGCTCTCTCTCAAAGCCTTACTCCCCCTATTCGACACGGGCCGCGGCGACCTAAGAGCCCTGGCGACTTTTTGTAGCGATACAGTAGCGATGCTGTCGCGCGTCCGCATCGATACAGTCGCGAAGCGGTCGCTAGCTGTGTGCCCTCGCCCACGGTCTCAGATTCAGTCGCGATGCAAACGCGATATTGTCGCGCTTCTGTGTCGTTACAAACGAGAAAAAATGTTGCACGGATGCTCGGTTCTCTATTCACGCGCCACCCTTCCTCCGTTCTTCCCCCGATGTCATCCGACAAAGTCGCGCGTTTGCATCGATACAGTCGCGATGCAGTAGCACGTTGCAAATGCGACTAACACGCGTTAGTAGTGATGCTGGCGTGCGTTTAGTAAACGCGCAACAGCATCGCTACAAAAAGTCGCCGTGGGCGAGGGCTCTAAGACATTTCACCCTCGGAGTAAGTCCCAACATTGCCAGATGGGACTACCACGCGACTCATCCAGCTATACCTTCTAGCTGGTCTCGATTCTGATTAACACGGCCAAAAGGTGGGAGGGCTATATGCAAGGGAAACGGGCGGCCCACAATTGACGTATTGAATAATCGTATAGAGGTATGACCTTTGGAAAAACATCTGATGGACATGACTCGATAAGTTCCAGAAATATCAATGTTAGAATTGCTGAAAGTAATAGGTCCAAATCCATACTAATATTATAAATGCGAAAGTGTGTCTGTCTGTCCGTTTGTCAGTCAGTCTGCTAGCTTTTCACAGCCCAACAGTTCAACCGATTTTGATGAAATTTGGTACAGAGTTAGCTTACATTCCTGGAAAGGACATATGCTACTTTTTATCCCGGGAAATTAAAGAGTTCCGGGATTTTTAAAAACCTAAATCCACGAGGACGAAGTCGCGGGCATCATCTAGTACTTAAATACATGAACAAAGTTATCTAGTGCGTTACGGCAGTGATTGTTCAGAAAACCCTATCGTCTTATGGACCCCTAACATGGCTCAGCTTTAGCAAAAAAGTCATTAATTAATTTGTGACCAAATAAGACTGAGTGTAGGAATTATGCACGGATTCTATCCTAATTTATTTTGTTTTTTATATAAATACCATAAAATTTTGTAATGTAAAAGATTATAATACACTTTAAAACATGTTTCCTATAAAAAATACTCGATCAAACAAGTATGGGAACCCACTTCATAGACTAATGCGGCTGTCACTTTTCTACTAAATTGGTAGAAATCGGTACAAATTTGTATATAAATATTTCTATAATTATGACCACTGACTATGTATAAATTATTGGACTTTAGCCAAATAAATACATTTGTCGTTTAAGACTGACTATATTCTGCAAGATCTGGCAAAAAAACTAACGATTTAATGTTTCATAAAAACTATCCTTATAATATTCTATAAAAATCAATTAATACAGTTTAAACAGTTACAACCCGTCGGAAATATCTGCGCACCTCGCTGTAATGCGCTTCCGAGCAGTTCGTCCGTTTTCGCCTATCGTACCGGTGCCGACGCAAGCACGTTGCATGTTGTCACTAAGCCAGGTTCTCAGATATTTCTCAGGTTCTACCACTTTTATAAGTTACGCCGATGTAAACATCTCAGCCAATCATAGCGCGCGTCCGTCCGCTATTGGTCGTTGCCTACGCGTCATTTTTGTGCGCGCGAATTATGAGCGAGATAGCGCAAGTCTCTGTTGTTCTTGTGTTTGAACTCTTAACTTCAAGTAATAAAGCCTGTATTTCATTGGTGTACATTCTGTTATAGTCGGCATTAGATTGCGCCTTTCTGCGCTAACAAATTTTGCCGATGCGACTTATGAAAGTGGTATATGTACTGTACAGTGCGACAAGGCTCTCTTGGCACTTCAATGACATTGACAGGGGGGCGCTGTTGGAGAACAAAGGCTTAGAATATTCAAACAAGAACAAAGGGGACACTTGATGGGGGCAACGTTAGTTCCGATTTTCGCCACGCGTCAATATAGCCTTGTCGCACTGTACTTTGTTGTTATTTATGTACTTAAATCATATAATCTCAAGTGATAAGAATATATTATTTAACGCAAAAGTCAATGAAATACTTATGAAACCATATCAATGTAAATACGTAGTGGTATAAATGCAGTTTAAGCTTAGGAATAAAATTACTACGTAGTAGAAATGTAGATATCTGTATATTATTGTTTAAATTAAGATATATTTTATGTAATGTTTTGATTACTTATTCACAATTTCTAAGTCACTGAAATCGAATCTAATTTAAAGATAAGTAAGGCTTTTCACTAATTTATGCTTAAAGTTTACATATAATATGATTAATATGTAAATGATTCGAGGAATAGGTATTTAATAAGTTGTTTGTATTAGTCCCGCAAATTGCTAATGCTCGTGGCCACCATTTTAGTGATGTCAGCACTATACTGAAGTTTCTCGCTGACGGTGTATTTTAAATTTCGGCTGACGTCAAAATGACGTCATTTCGATGTTAATGAGACATGGTTCCAGCGCAATAGCAATTTGCGCGCCTTACATTAAATATCGTCTTGCCAAATTGGCTTTATAAAGAAAACTTTTATTGTTAATTTTTATCGTATTAATATATTAATGATGATTTTTACCGGATACTGAGCGTATGTAATAATATGTATACGTAATGACAGATACCTCTGTTATTTTATATGTATAGGTAATGTAAGGTATTATCACAATTTTTTGTTTAGTGTCGTATTTATTCTTCAACTGTGACAAATAGTTCTCAACTTATTTATTTTTTCGAAGCATAATCTTTAATTTTTAAATTATGCAATTATTACTAGCCCGCTACACACCTTTATTACCTGTTATCTCCCAAAGCCACCATGATGTAAACTTCATAGTCGCTGATCGTTACTCCCTGTGTTGGGGACAATAGGCAGAGAAACTTTCAGCTTTTATAAAATAACGAAGGTCTGGCACGTGGTGGCTTTTTATTCCTCTTTTTTATGATATTAATAGTATAATCTATTCGGTTGTGATCCGAAGCACAAAATAAAAATAAAATATTATCAGATAATTGTATAAAAGTTGTAGTAAAAGTTCTAATGATAAAAAAATACTCTGGATAAATGTGTAAATGGGAAAAATGGAACAACTGCAATATACTTTTAAAAAAACATTTATTTACATTACTTTCTGCTGTGTACTGTATTTTAATACTTTTGAAGCAAAAACAATACTGTGGTGGTAATTCTGATGGCGAAATACTATAACCTATTTTAACACAGCTTAGCGACCTATTTTAATGTATATAACAGGTACATACCACGATTAATTTTTGTTTTTATTTGTCAATATTTCAACCCACGGGTTGCACGGGTCGTGGTCACGACGGGATGTACCCGTTATATAGGTACATTAAAATATGTCGTTAAACCACGAAATAAGCTTAAAATCAACAGCTTAGCGGTTTGGGCGCTCTTACATATTAAGATGAGTTTCAGTTATCAGCTGTTTGGCATCTTGTCAATACCTGCAGAAAACTCCAAAAAAATCCTAGTTTTGTATTTAAGGTGCACTTAAGTAGTGATGAAGTATTTGGCTATTAGGACTTTATTTTTATAAGTTAAATGGTTATGATGTCTTATTTAATATTTATTGATTAGAAACATTCCACTCTTATGAGCTTACTAGTAGTTATCACTCGTAGTCATTATTTTAGTTTTTATTTGTTAACTGCTGTTAAAGTTGTGCAGCAATGGTGTTAGGTGCAACCCGTCGGAAATATCTGAGAACCTGGCTTAGTGACGTCATGCAACGCGCTTGCGTTGCTCCGTAAATGAGGCCTAGCCGTCTTTGCAACAGGTCAAACTTGTAGGTTTCTGCATATAACATCATTGCGGGCAACAAAATGTATGAACTTCTGTATACATTGTAGAGTTAGTGAATGCACCTTGTGAGTGACAATAAAACATCTCTGAACAATTTGGTTCGTTTTATTCTTGGAAAGTTCTTTAACTAAACATCTGGACAAGACGTTACTTGTGGTTACGTCGTACGCAAGCACATTGTACAAATGTGCGTGCCTGACGGATCTATCGGTCGCGAGCAAGAGTAGAATATTCCTTTGTATATAAGCATGAGCTACGCACAGTCGTGACGTCTCATATATTTTCATAATAGATATAATATGTACCTACTATGATTATATCATACGGCGGAGTAATTTCATTTGTTCTGTAAGTACCTTATCACGACTCAACCGAGGCCGACGATGAACGAGAAACGAGTAGAACTAGAAACTATAAACGAGTTGGCGATCAGCGGGAAGCGAGTGTGTAGTTTCGATAGTTTTGTCGCCGGGCTATAAGCGAGTGTGCAAGTGCGACGAGCGATTACTCGCGCCATTCGCCCGCGGTCGCTGTCCTGTGCAAACCTGCGTGTGCGTTACACGTGTTTACAACAACAGCGAGCGAGCATAGCTGAACGAATATCGCTGAGCTAGTTTATTTATGAAAGCTCGTCGCTCAGCGACAAAACTAGTAAAGCGTGTCGTCGCTGGCAGTGTGAACAGTCAGAGAGCAACTTTTGATATATGCATCTCTTTCGTTTACACGGAATGTACATTTATTGTGCATTTCTTGAGAGAGAAAATTGCCGATAGTTAGTCGTTTTCTCGCCGGCGCGACGGTCGGACCACTGCCTAAATATTATCTTTACGAAAGGCAAACGCTTGCATCCTGGAGACGGACATAGAACCGATAATTACGATCTCATTCAAGATCCACGCGGATGAAGTCGTGGGTAAAAACTAGTGCGTACTTTATGTACCTACTATACTACGTATAGTACAGGTCGAGATGGCAATCGGGATGGGGATACCCCGCCTCATACACCGATTGCCATCTGACGTTTTAGGTAAAACAGCGAGCTTCCACAAAAGCAAAACTTTGACAAATAAAACGAATAGGCAAAACTCCTCAAAAGTTATAATAAGATTTTTCATTATCATACAAGACTAAAAACATCGCTCATAATAAAAATATGATTTTATTATGATATGAACATCTTATACTGTAATCTTGTATTGTGGCTATGCGTGTCCGCAAGTCTGCAGACGAACCAGCGCGCGCTTCTCGGCCATGCGCATCTTGTCGAGCGAGTCCTGCATCTCGGGCCACGGCTCGTAGCGCTGGTTGATGATGACGAGCTTGTGCACGGTGGGGTTGCGCAGGTCCATGGTGCGCGAGATGTTGGCGCGGCTGTGCGCCGTGTACACCACGTCCACCTGCGGAACGGTGGCGAGTGAACTAAGTGTAAAAAGTACTCTGTGGAACTAAGTCTAGGCTTGTCAAAAAAAATCGACATATCGATATTTTTTGTTCGATATATCGATATTTTTGAGCGATATTTAATTTTTCGATGTATCGATGTATCGATATAAAATTCCATATTAACTCCCAGTAGTTCTTCACGGCGTAGATCAGGTGCAGCCTCTTCAGTAAAGGCACGTCGTACTGCGAGGCTGGTATCAGCACTCCATACCGGGTAGGTACCTGTTCGCGCTTTGATTTTCAGTGTTATTAAAGAGGTACCTAATATGAATGACAACTGTTAGGTGTGTTAGGTATATTTGTAATACTAGCCTTATGGAAAGAAGCCCATATTATGGACAGTGTCAAGAGAGTAAGACTAGTCAGCGTGATGAGGGCCAGAGGGATCAACTCCCAGTAGTTCGTCAAGGCGTAGATCAGGTGCAGCCTCTTCGGTAAAGGCCTGTCGTACTGAGAAGCGGGAATCAGCTCTCCACACCTGCTCGCGCTTTGGTGGATCAGTCGGGAGAGACTCTTGACTCCGGTATTCGGCACTAGAAGGGATCTCGTGAGAGGGTATATAGGTCTAAAGAATTTCGAAAGCATTTTATAATATCGAAGCCGAAATCTTATCAAAAATTTGACATTCAAATGAATGATGTGTTAAACCGATTGTCATGAAAAGTTTTTTTTGCTTTCAGTTTTTGATGTACCTACCTACTTCTATATATTTTTGTACGATATCAAAAGTTAATTTAATTTTAATAACTTACTATTTCATAACTTCATTTTAATATTTTTTTATTGTTTTTCGGATTATCAAAACGCAAATCGAATTATTTTTTATTATTCTCCGAAGTAGGTAATGGTATGTTAGAATTCCTGGCAAGTGGCATATCGATTTTTTCATATTTTTTCTTGGATTTTTTCATTTTTTTAGTCATGGTCATTTGTCAATCAATTAAAAATGCCATGGTCTTGTCAATTGAATGAAATTCAAAAGTCAAACAACTTAAATCAATAAAAACCTAATTCTCAAGAGCAAATTATTTGGAGTTAAAAATATTTTAATAAAAGCAAACAATAGATATAGGTACTTAGTCGTATACTTAATTTGGATTTATCGATTTGGATTTAACAATAGATATACTTAGTCGTACCTATACTTAACTTGGATTTGCATTTTTACTGAAATTTGTATTTTAACGATGCCAGATTTTTTTTATAACGGAACCAAATTTTTCTCGTTTCATTCTTGGTCGTTTGGTAAGATATTACTTGAATCTTTTCGTAATTCCTGAAAGGCCGGCAACGCATTGGCAGTTCCTCTGGTACCACCATAGGCTTAGAATTTTCTCGCTACGCTCACAAATGTTCATGAGCGGCGGTAATCACATCGATGGTAATCACTTTACATCAGTGGGGTAAACCACCTACCCGTTTGCTCGCTATCATATCTAAAAAATCGCCCAAGTGCGAGGCAGACTTGCGCACCGAGGGTTCCGTAGTGGTTCCGTACTACATTCGTGTTTTTTCGACATTATGTACGATAAATCAAAAACTATTGAACATCATCGATGTTTAAACATAAAAATAAATAAAAATCCGTTTAAGAATGTACAGGTAAATAATAATAATATGATACCCCGTTTGGTAGGTATTGTTATCTTACTTTGCAAATTGGAAATACTAATTATTTGTTCTTGAACACATTTTAATTTTTTTGTTACCACAAATTCACTGTTTTCGGATTTATTCCTTTACTTGTGCCATAAGAACTACCTACCTACCAAATTTCATGATTCTAGGTCAACGGGAAGTACCCTATAGGTTTTCTTGACAGACACGACGGGTAGACAGACAACAAAGTGATCTTAAAAATCGACAACATGGACCTATAAAATACTCCCTTGACTACTGGAAACTAATAATTAATGTAATGTGAAATTTTGCAATAGTAGGTAGCGGAAGGTTATGATACTTCGCACTCCGCGGCGTCGGGTATCGCCTCGCACCAAGCGCAAATATCGAGCCATAAAGGACTTCGTACGAAGAGCATTCGGTGAGCTTTGTCCTTTTCCTAGAAAAATTACCTTTGTCTTATTCTATGTTAAGAATACATTTATTTGCCTTGATAGCCAAGTGGTTAAAAAGGAGGCGGACCTCCTATTCGGGAGATCGATCCCGGACACGCACATCTTTTCAGAATTTTAATTTTTAAATATCACTTGCTCTAACGGTGAGAAGTTGTCAAAGTCTGCCAATCCGCATTTGGTCAGCGTGGTGGACTATGGCTTTACCCTTCTCATTCTGAGAGGAGACCCGTTCTCAGTAGTGAGCCAGCGATGAGTTGATCATGATGATACATTTACTAAAAGTATCTACATAGTCTTTTGTAATTGCAGGAACTTCATCTCAGCGGGGTACTAAAACAAGTTCAAGTATCGAAATTAGCGTTTCAGATCTGAAAAACAAAATAATAGGCATAGAACAGGAACTAAATAACGTCAGCAAACACTGTCACGACTTGACTTGTTTCGAGAACAGTTTCAGGGAAGAATCACAAAATTCCATAGAGCAGTTGCAGCGGGATGACGGATCCGTAAACCAGCAGGACAACTGTGATACAGATGCCAATGACGTAGAAACACAACTTCTGTACACATCTTTGGAGAGCCAACATCGCAAGTCTCATGAGAACCACAAAACCGTATACGACAATCGACATGACGATACAACCGATATGGCATCTGAAAAACAAAGAGTCACCCACAATACTCAAAATTTTCAATTTAAACAAAATGATAAGGTACGAAAGAAAAGGCGTGAAGAAAATGATATTGATTTGGTTGACCCTGTAAGAACGGTCCCAGAAAGAACACATTCAAAACACAAAACAATCACACCTATTTATTCGACTAGCAGCTTTCACTCTTTGGTAGAGTCGGG